>NC_081181.1:132182617-132310506 GCF_029867415.1 Vicia villosa | reverse complement strand
TATTTAAATAACTATATTTTTAAATTTTTTAACCAATAAAAAACTATATTCAAATTTACTTAGATATGTATGGAGATCTAATCTAACCACTGGAGAGAAATCTTAGGCATCCCAAATCTAAATCTTTCACCTATATATAAAAGCAATTTCGAGTATCCAAAACACTATACTCACTTTCTTCACTCTTCTTTACGTCAACATCTTGCATTCTCAAAAATATGATCATAATCTTTGAAGACTTGTTGGAGTTTTGGCTTGATGGTGTCATTTTTCTTTGTGAAATACTTGATGAACTACTCTTCATCATCCAAACATTGGTTTTTAGACGAGATTTATAGGTTTTCTGTTTTTTTATAGAATTTGAAAAAACATGAATATTTGAAAACCCTAACTTTTGTAATGAGAGATTCTCTCCTCTTCTTCCACAAGGAAAATGTAAATTTAGTTTTTTTTTTAATTATTCAGAATGATGCTCTTGCATTAGATTCTATACTGTTTTTAAATTTAAATACATGATATATATTCACATAAATTTGATATTTATTTTGTTTTTGTATATGATTTCTCCGTCTAATTTTTGTGACTACTAGTTGTTGTTTAATTTTTGCGTGGTTACAATATTCACTTAGCTTAGATTAATATTCACTTACGTATCATGTATGGTTGTTCCAATGACGCCAATTTTGTCACTATTACATTGTAAAGTTGTTCTTTAATTCATTCTTCTTAATGTTAATGATGTTTAATTTATATAGATCTTTATATATTTCAATGGATAACTCATGAAAACGAAAATTTTATTTTGAGACAGACAATTTTAAAAGTGATTTTAATTAAAGTGACTAATTGTGTGTTTGGTAAAGCGGTCTCACCACCACCTCACGTTTTAAAAGAGTAATGTTAAATATTTTAAATATTTTTTTTTTTAAAATTCAATGCATTGAATATATATTTTAAAAAATTAATTATTTATATTTTCAATGCATGGAGAATACATATATTTTAAATAAAAACATTTTTTTATTAAACAATATTCAACTTAATCTCTTAATCGAGGGTACCCATTAACATTTCTCTTTAAAATAATTTATGTTTGACATTCTTAACTTCTTAGCGTCAAAACAATTAATTTTTTACAAAGCGTTATAATTTATGTATAGCAATAATGTGTCTATTTAAATTTATGAATGTTTTTAAAAAAAATTATTTTACCATCTAAAAAAAGGTTAGCAACACAACATATTGTATAATACACTACTAAAAAAAAGTTGTCGCAAACCACGTAATTTAGTAACTGTGAAATTCACGCAACTAAATTACGGTGAAAGTCACGTAATTTTATCCTATATCATTTATTATTATTCTTCTTTCAATTTTTTAAATTTCTTTTTTATCTGTAATAAATGAAGGACAATATTATAAAGTCATACATAATTTTTCTTTTCCGTACAACATTAACTATGTTTGTTAATTCGTGTGAAATGTCTAAAACGTCTTATAATGTGAGACATGTAGAGTATTTAGTGGCATGTTATTCACTTCGCTACACAAGTTATATTATTTTACATTGTGTTTCCCCAATACTGAAATGCTTATTTATCAAGTGTGTGTTTGAAAAAACATTGGAAGACCACTAGACGCACGTCTCTCCAAAAGCTACAACTTGTAGCTTTTTCTTTTTCACGCCAAAACAACATTGGAACGCGAGAAAGACATACCAAACGCACGTCCAAACATATACTAAGTCACTCAGGGCCGGTCCTTTGAATTTGGGTGCCTTGGGCGAACCAAAAGAGTGGTGCCCAATTTTTTTAACAATAAATACATCACGATAAAAGAAATAATTGGATAAAACACATTTTTATTTGTCATTGTGCAAAAAGAATACAAGTATGGATCTTTGAATCAATGTGTACATCAAAACATAAACCACTATAAAGAGACTTCTTCTCCTTCTTCTTATTCTTCTTGATCAGGTCTTTTTCCTATAAAAAAATTGACCAAACATTTAAAATTATTTAAATATCATCCTCTCAGCATTTTTTGTTGCAAAACCGTTAATAATTTGTTCATAATCAAGGTTCTTTAAAAAAATATTTTCAAATGAAATCAATGCAAGACTATTTAATGTATCTTGTGACATAATATATCTCAAATAAAATTTCAATAATTTTACTTTAGAAAAACTTCTTTCAGCAGATGCAACACTAATAAGAATAGTCAATATTATTCTATAAGTTATGCATGCATTAGGAAAACAATTAAAATCATTTAAAGAACTCAATATCATATAACTTAATTCTGATTCAACTGTTAAAACTTCTCTAATAACTTTCAATTCTTCAAACAAAATTTCACCATCAAAATTAGGAGAATTGTCATATTTTAAACAAGTTTTAAGATGTTTACAACATGCTTCCAAGTCCATATCATATAATGATCTAAGTCTTTCAATACTATACAAGCATCCAAAAATATCTTCATATGTGCTATACTGCTCAAATCTTCTATCAACTAAACCAATTGTTTGATCTACAATATATAAAAAACAGTGATTTCAAAAAGACTCTTCAGCAGACTCATGATTCAGTTGTGTGGGTTTAGATGAATTTTCATCATAGTGTTGTTTTCTACAAATTTTAAGTTTTTAAATAAATACACATTCAATTTGACTTTGTAGTGCCCCTACAATTTTGTTAGCCAGTTTTTTCAAAAAAACAATTCTAAGAAGTATTTTTATATTAGATTTTTTTTTTAAATATATATAGGAGTAAAAAAAAAATTGGTGCCCCTAAATTTATGGGGCCCTGGGCTCCCGCCCCGCGAGCCCGTGCTCAGGGCCACCCCTGAAGTCACTTCACTATTTCCCACATACGCAACCAGTAAGAGAAAAATAAGTTATCATTCATTCATCTTCCTCTTTTACAAACATATTTCTCCCTCAATATTTCTTTCCCTCTCACCATTTCAGTTAATTTGTCTTCCCTCCAATCCCCATTTTTGCAAAGCTCTATTTTATCTAGTATTTTTACTTATAAGTATATATTAAATGTAAAGTTGAGATTTATAAAGTAAATGAAATATAGAGTTTAGTTTTGGAAAATACTTAGAAAAAAGATAAATTTATAAAGATGTCGTTTTAAATGTAAAGTTGAGATTTCCTCTAGAATATATCAATTAAAAAAACAGAGAAAATTTCTTTTAAAATGCAAAGTTGAGATTTCCTCTCGATTGGAACTCCCAACCGAAGAAATAGATAAATTAAAAATAAATAAAAAAGAGAAAAACGTCGTTTGCAATACAAAATTGAGTTTTTTCTCTCGGTAGGAACCCCTACACGAGATAATAGATGAATTAAAAATGAAAAAATGCCAATTAAAAAAAGCAAAAATGCAAAAGGTGGGATTTGAACATTGATCCCTGAGCCACTTTTTATATCGGTTAGTTCCAACAAGCGAGGGAACAAAATGATTTATAAATAAAAAAATGTCAATTAAAAAATAAATAAAATTTAAAAATACAGGAGTTGAGATTTAAATCGTGATCTCTGAGCCACTTTTCCTATCGGTTGGTTCCCACAACCAAATAAATAATTTAAAACATGGTGTGCGTAGGAATTATACATTGGTTGTTTGTTGCCTGATATGAAAGTTTTTTTAAATAAAATATATTATTTATTGTAGTGAATACTAATTTATTTTAGAAATTTTAATTATTTGTCTAATACTCTTATTGTTGATAAAATTCAATATTATAATAGACTTAAATGCATTTTTTATCCCCAAATTTTTCAATTGTTTGATTTTGTCCCCCCATGTTTTAATTGTTTGATTTTGGTCCCCCAATTTTTTTAATTGCTTAGTTTTGGCCTCTAAGTTTCAATTGCTTGATTTTAGTCCCTCAAATTTGTCCCCTTTTGCATTTAATAGTTGTCTAATGACATGTAGACTTTTTTTTTTTTTTAATTTTCTTCTTTACAATTCTATTTTTCTTCTCTTTTTAATAGTTAAGCTTTGAATATAATATTTTGAAAATCTTAAATATTTCATTCAACTTATAATATACGGACAAACATCCAATATCCCTTATAAAAAAATTGAAATTCTATAGGACTAATAGGATTGCTAGACTTTGGGACTTTATGTTTAACTATTTGAGAGTTATTGGCCAAAGAGTTTGTTATCTTAATTAGGCAGTGATCTATTTTAGTTTGTTAAAATAATTTGCTATTACGCATAAGTTGAATACAATATTTAAGATTTTTTAAATATTACATTCAAGTTTTAACTATTAAAAAAAAGAAGAATAATAAAATTGTAGAGAAGAAAATTTAAAAAAGGAAAAGAGAAAAAGCAATAAAAATAGAAAAATTTAGTCTACATGTCATTAGGAGACTATCAAATGCAAAAGGGGGCAAATTTGAGGGGCCAAAATCAAACAGTTGGAACTTGGGGCCAAAATCAAGCAATTACAAAACTCGGGGACCAAAATCAAGCAATTGAAACATGGAGGACCAAAATCAAACAATTGAGAAATTTAGGGGGACAAAACTGCATTTAAGCCATTATAATATGATATTGTATTACTTTATGTTTTGGATCGGTCAAAAGCTCAAAAGAACTTAGGCCCGTATTTATTTAATTCACTAGAAATTTTACCTTCCACTCCAACCATAATACCTCCACCCTTACATTTATATTGAACCGACTATTTTCCCCTTATATAAAGTAAACCTATTATTTTTTCACTTTTTCAAAAAATTAAAACTTTTAAAAATTAATAAACCGGAATAGAGTGTTCCGATTTGCGAAATTGAAATTCGTAAAATTTAATAAATTGAAACAATTTATATGTGTGTTTCGGTTTAAAAATTAAAATTCGTAAAAATTAATAGATCGGAACACTCATACAAAGTGTTCCGGTGAGAAATTTTAAAAATTGAAATTCTTAAAATTCTGAACGATTTTTGTAAGTGTTTCAATTTAGAAAACTGAAATCGTAAATATTAACAAACCATAATACTGATTCAAATTGTTTTAGTGTATAATTTTCATAATTGAAATTTGCAAAAATAATAAACAGGAACACTTCTTGTGAATGTATTCCAGTATACAAAATTGAAATTTGTAAAAATATATAAACAAGAACATTTCTAGTGTACAATTTTCAAATTTGAAATTCACAAAAATTAATAAATCGGACTATTTTATACATACCGAAACACATGATATAGGGTGAAAAGTTAAATGTAAAAGGATAAATCTGGAATATTGGATGGTTAATAGGGGTGGGGTAAAATTGTTGGGGTGAGATGTAAAAATTTTCAATTTGCCCCCTAGCACAAGGTATAAAATCATTTCATGCAGGATTCCATGTATATTCTCTAATCTCCACTTTTTATTACTTTCATTGTGAGCTCTGAAATGACTTGGGCGTCGCAGTGTCTTGCAGGTAGACACCCCTCAATCGCCGCACTAGAAACTCATTTCAGTATTGTTTGGGGTTAAGACTATCAATTCAAGATTTTGCATCAATGAACCACGTCCAGTTCTGATTCCTGAACAAAACACTTTATGATTTACGATATGGTGTAATCGATATTATGAATTAAAAATGGACAAAAATAACATGTATTTAAAGTTTCATTATATAAAAAAGACTAAAGTATTTATTAAAAAAGAAAATAGCGATGATAGTATAATTTTCTTTAAAATGTTTTAAATAAAAAACAAATAAAGTATATATTTCAATAAAAGGAAAGTGTAGTCCAATTTTAACATATTTTTAAACCAAACAAAATGTGTAATTAATCTAGTCAATTTTAACTTAAAACGGTGAATATCTAACAAAATTTTAGGTTATCAAACAATAATATATGCTGTTGGATTGAAGTAAATTAGGTATGTATGTGGATCTAACGGCTGAAGTTAGTATTCAAACTCAATCCCCACACTCTAACCTTCGGCTATATATAAGAGCATTTTGAGCACTAAAACTATACTATAATAACCTTATTCACTTCACCACCCATATATAACTCATGCATTCTGCATTCTCTAAAGTATGAACATGATGTTAAAACGTTTGTTGGAAATTTGGGTCAGAGGTGCCATTGTCTTGTCTATGGTGTTATGCAGAGTTGCTAATAAGATTGGCGACATTGTTGGTAAAATTGTAGATGATTTTGATGGTGATGATGATGATGATGATGATGATGATGATGATGATGATGATGATGATTAGATGCTTAGATCCGAGGTTTAGGTGATTCTTAACAATGGTGTTATTTATTCAGAGGTTGTAAATGGAATTTAAAGCTAATTTTTGGGGAATTTGAAAATGATGAATCGTCTCTAGTTATTTTAGCGAGGGAAACTTCATAGTACTCTCTAATTTATTTATTTTCTTCATGTAGTAGTAGAGCTGATAAATTTGAGTTTTTTTTTATAAAAAAAATCCTTAAATGAACTATTTACATTTTTTTTGTTTATTTAAATCAGTGATATTCTCATAAATTAAATTTTTTTTTCCAGTTATTGTTGATTTTTCGTCGTGTTGAGGCGTGTTTGTTTGGTTTAAATTGATTGACTTTAATTTATTATGAATTCAATGAATGACTGGACATTATTAATGTTATTAATTAAATATGAATATTCCGATTATTTTTGTTTTGTTATTTTATAAACATTTTTATTATTTTATGCTATTAACTTGACTATTGTAAATTTTTTGGCAAATTTTGTATAGTTTTTTGATTGAAACAAAAATAATTATCATTTGTTATGTAATATTTTTCATTTTTTATTTTAGAATATTAAATTTACGTTGTTTTAAATATCTTACAAATTTAAATAAATAAATATATTTTTAATTAAAAATACTATATTCTATTTAATTCGGTGGGACATTTAAAAAAAATAATTTTATGTATGTTTAAAATATAAATTAATTATATAGATTTTATTATATGTTATATACATATATTTGTCAAAAGTTATTTTGTGATAAAATTGAATATTTAATTTAATAGATTCAAGTTATTTTGTCCTGTTAAATTAGTTTAGTTGATAGTTGTGTATGAACATTAATTCAATTGTGAGAGTGCGAATTTGAATTCATGACATACCACTTATATGTTTTTAAAGAATAAAATTTAAAATAAAAGATTACAAAACTTCCATGTAAATCTAGCTATCCCTACTATTTTACTAAAATTAATTACAAATAAGTCAAAACTATTTTTTTCTTTATGAAGTAGTTCACTAGTTTAAATTCACCCTTTAAAAATGAATAAGTGGAATGTCGTGAATTTAAACTCGTGTCCCTGCATCTGTTGTCTCTATACAACTACCAACTGAGCTTACTTAACGCGATAAGTAAAAAGCTATTTTATTCTTATAAAGTATTGGTAAATTTTAATTTAATTTATTAATAAAAATATTTTTAAAATAAAAATAATGAATAAAAATTAAATTTTCAAACTACATGAATACATTTAATAATGTTCAATAAAGATAAATATCCATATTTACCATTCAAAATAAAAAATTTATATTTTTCGTCCATTTTTGTACTGAAAATAAATATATTTCCTAGTTAATTAAAGAATATATGTCAAGTAAATCATATTTATTTATAGTTTTAGAAAAGAAAAAAATCATAAATGATTAGCCAAAAATTACTAAGGTGACAAAACTAATAGTGTGTTTGATTGTGAGAGAAAAGTGAGAAGAGAGAAATAACTAAGAAATAAGGTTAAAAGAGAACATTAGATGCGAAATAGAGTTGATTTAATTAGTTGATTGATATAAGATAAACATTTCGGGCCAGTCAAAGAACCTAACAAGATTAGCCCAACACCAAGGGCCCAATTCAAAATACCCTTGTTGGAGAATAATGAATGGATAGACCTTCGCCAGGGCACCGTGCATTAGATCTAGACTTTGCAAGTCATCAGATCTAATCCAGCGTCTTCCCGCATTCTGTGCCAGAACAATCGAGAGGGGTTTTAACCACCTGTCGTATATAAGCTTATCTATGCGATATAACATGTACTTTTTCATTCAATCTTGTAAGTTACATCTCTCTGACTTCATTAACTTGGACGTTGGAGTGATAATCTTGTAGGCACACCCCCGCTTTATCGTATTCGAGCCTTGCATTAATGTATCGAAAGAGCTTTATACTTATATGTCATTGATATTTTATTCTATACCAGAATAGTGACATCGTTTATGGGAATCGTCTTCTAATTTTCACGAATTTCATTACAAAATTTACAAATCATTTTCATTGCACTGTCTCAACGACTCTATCAACCGATATGATATCTACTAACTCTCTTAATTGATATTGGTGGCTTCCAATGTCAGTTAGGTTAGGCAGAAATTGCAATATTGACACTAAGACAGAAGTCGTTGCACCGGTCCTTGCTTTCACACACGAAGTTCCACCTACTTCCACAAGGGAAGTCAATTCGATCCTAGTAACTTCTTTGACCATTTCATTTCCTCGGGTTTAATCCCTCGATATATCGGCCGAAGCACTTTCTAAATCTTATTGTCTAACCTTTACAACAATTAGTTCCATGCTAAACTTCAAACCAACCTCAATCACAAGTTCCCAAACCAAAACATGTTCTAGATCCTTCAACAACTTCAAACCACACTTGGAAAGCAAGAAATGAACGAAATGATCACAGACATTTACAATTTGGTACAATAACAAAACACACACTTCCTTGATGAAAGATTCCTACGAGTAGAAAAATAATAATAAATCACTCCATCTCGAGGCCGCACATAGAGGGATGTATCACATCATGATAACCTCAGATCCATGCCTTGGGAAATTCTTTGCGACACTGCTTTACAACACCAGATGAATCCTCAATCACCAGAGCAACTCCATCGTCAAACTCATCAATCTCCCCATCATGTTCTAGATATAGCTTCTTTTATACATTTTTTTCTTGACTTTTAAACCACATTAAGCACTTGACTTTTAAACCGTGATAAATTTTTTCTTTTTCCAATTTTGTCCATAAATTTTTGCTTATTCACCAAAACATTATTTATGAAATGAATGGAATAAAATGACCACATGTGATAGAATCTCAAACATCATGATCAACAACTTTAAAAAAAATGTCATCCTTGCTTTCCATATGAAATACCTTTCAAAATCAAACGGTGGATGTTTTGTTCAAAGGATAACTTATATTAAGAGAAATTTTTGAAGTCGTCATTCTACCTCGTGATACGATTAGTCTTATAACAATTGTTAAACTTTGCTACCAACTGTTGACCAAATGACTTTAAACATAAGGGCGAGGGGGTGAGTTGTGTTATTCGGTTTTTGAAAAGTTTTTGAAAATGGTTGATTGGTTTTAAAAATTGAGAAAAAGAAGAAATTAAGAAGCAAAAAATAAATTATGAAAAAGTAAAAGAGAGAGAGATATAAAGATCACACAGGGTTTTATATTGTTTTCGCCTTAAACCACATGACATCATTTAGAGCCTAAGAGTTTTCTCTTGAGATTTCCACCAAACAACTTGAGCTTTAAACAATAATTAACCCAACAACCTTCCGTATGCTAAGCCTTTTTCCAGGTTTAGCTTTGAACCTTAATGTTAATTTCAAAGATACAAGGGAATTATGCTCATGAATAATAATTACAACTTAATATGATTACACATAAAAAACACATAACACTCAGTATTAGCCTTTCATTCTCTTGATAATGAAGCAATGTATAATGAATAAATTTTTTATTGGTAAGATAATAAGAGAACACAAGAGTGTTAAATTAGAAAATATGCATGTTTAAAAGAGTGCACAAGACTCATTAATGTAGAAGACAAACTTTGGCTCAAAAAAAAAGTTCATGGGCTCTAGTCGCTCTCCAAACTATAAGTTTGTCTGCTAATTGATTAAACCTAGCAAAAAAGGAAACAACATAGCCAAAAACACATCCTAATCGATTAAAAGGGTTTCTAATTGATTAAGTGACAAGCTCTCTCCATAATCGATCGTGTACAATCTCTAATCAATTAGACAACAAGATTTTGCTTTACTAGTTGGTTATGATGCTTCTTATCAATTACAAAAAGACCAAGATTGGTTTTAGAAAGAATTTTGAAATAATTGAAAATTTCTAAATAATTTTGTGTGTGTGTGTGTGTGTGTGTGTGAATTTCCTTAGTATCTTAAGAACCACTCTTGCTTATTTAGACACTACTGATAAAAAACTAGAAAAAAAAATAAATGCGGGCCCATGCGAGGTTTAACATCTTTAGTTCCTTTCAATGTTGATCTCTATGATCGATTTATTTTTGCCCTTAACACTAAAATTGGTCAACTTGGCTTTTGATAACTCCTATATTTTATATTGATGATGCTTTATGATTATTTTTGCTTTTGCTCTTTTGTCATCATAAAAAACCACATATAGCTTTATGACCCGCACAACACATAAAGTCATATTCATTTTTCAATAAAAGCGATGATAATGTTGAATCATATGAAGAAAATGTAAAATCACCAAATTTTTAGGTTAATGTTATACCACTAAGAATAGGGAACATTTCAAGAAGGCTACAAGAGTACGGGCTAAACAATGACAATGAAGCGACTAAAGATGGTGATTTGGCACTGATGGGAGATGTTAAGCCCATCAACCATCATGAAGCCTTAATGAACAAGACATGAGAAACTGATGTGAAATAAGTTCTAGCTGCAATTTTTTTTAATAAACTACTATATATATATATATATATATATATATATATATATATATATATATATATATATATATATATTTATATATATATATATATATAGAGGAGGGTTAAATTGACTCCAAGAGTAAGTGTTCAACACTTACTCCAAATCATAACCATTGATTTTCATGAATCTAACGGTTTTAATTGATCATTTAATCTAATTATTTTTGGAAATATTTTTTTATATAAAACTTTAATTAAAACCGTTGGATTAATGATAATCAATGGTTATGATTTGGAGTAAGTGTTGAACACTTACTCTTGGAGTCAATTTAACCCTCCTCATATATATATATATATATATATATATATATATATATATATATATATATATATATATATATATATATATATATAATAAAAAGAGTACAATAAACTGAGGGGGCAATACCTGACTCAGTCAAATCATAGCAAAAATAATAGATATTCCAAACAGAATACAACTATTACAACAATGGTTTACATGAGGTAAAACTATCCATAACACAAACATTAGCTAGCGAACCTGATTACAAGAATAAAACTAGATAGCAAAATAAAAGATGTCGAGCGAATCTTTACAATCTTTAATAAATAATTGAAATGAATGACAAATGATAAATAATATAATTTCCATCTGATAAGTAGACTATTGAAATAAAGTGGTTTTTTCAAGCTGAAACACAATTTAGATGGGTCAATTGCAAAACACATAACAATTTTATTTACGATAGGAATCCTCTAAAGACCATATCAAAAATATTTAGAGGTTTATGTTCATGTAGTCAGAACTGAAATAATTAGGCTTGTGAAATCCATAACAAATGCAAGGGGATGTTCCACGTTTCACATAGGTGTCATGTCACCATTCTTAAATGGGCCAATTAAGAAACTGCTTTTTGTCACTCAACCACCAGGATTTGAAATCAAAGAAAAGGAATACATGTTATATAGGTTGAACAAAACACTTTATGGACTGAAACAAACATCTAGAGCCTTAAACAAGATAATACATGGATTTCGAGTGCAATTGGGCTTTAGCAAATGAATGGTTGAGCAGGGTGTGTATATGCAAGAAACAAAATCTAGCATAATTATGATATGTTTGTATGTTGATGATCCACTTGTAATTGGAAGTAACAAATATGAGATAAAGAGATTCAAGGAACAAAATCTGATAAGACTGATATAAGCATGATATCTTAATTTTGACAAATGAAAATTCTCAACGCCTTTAAAGGATTGACGCAACACCACAAAATTATATTGATGAAAATCAAAAGGTTTAAGATGAAAAAATGTATCCTCTTCTAGAGAAACGAGACAAGGAAGAAAAGGTGGATTCCATAATCTTCAAGCAAATTGCTAATTCTTTTAGATGTTTATTCCACAACAAACAAACATTTTATTTGGTATAGATTTAATGAGCAGGTTTTGCAGATAGAAGAGTATTGAGGGACATAATGGACTAACAAGTTTTATTTCTAAAATTTGGAAAGAACTTTGACCCAAAGATCATCATGCAAACCATAGTATACAGTAGGATCCTATGTTGCATATCAGACCATATGGATAAAGTCAATTCTAAAGAAATTGAAGATTGAAGTCAAGAGGCCAATCAAATTGCAAATTGACAACAAGTAAACTAGAAATCTATAAAAGAATCCAGTATGATAGATCATACCTATTGGAGAAAAGTTCTATATCTTGAGGGAGCAAGTCAATCAAAAAAAACTAAAGATTGCACAATACCCTACATTTGCACGTGTTGTAGATGTGCAAACCAAAGTGTTTAAGACTGACAAATTTCTTATTTTAGTGAATGAATTATGTGTATTTGTTGTCAATTGGTTGTTATAAGATTGAGTTCAATCAAGGAAAGCTAGAGCCGAACATTTATTCAAACCAGAAAACTTGTGTGGAGTGGAAGTTATGCGTGTTAAAAAAGTGGGTTAAGTATGCTTTTGGTCCCTATAAATATCTCGAATTTCATTTTTATGCATGCAGTTTTAGTCACTACTATTTTTTAAGATTTTGAAAAACTATTTAATTACCCTTAAAATTTAAATTTTTGAATAATTTTTTCCATATGTGTTTAGAATATTATAAAATATTGTTTTACCAAATTATATAATTTTTTAAAATGAGAAGAATTAAATATGAATATTTTAAATTTCAAAAGATAATGATAGAAGTAATGCAAATCTCGACTTAGAAATCAAATTTTGAGTTTTTTTTTCGAGGAACTTTTTATAACGTTGTAAACATATCTGTAAAATAATCATTCAAAAATACACATCGATTTAACAGTAGAAATTAAAACTACGTGCATAATAATTTTGTGGGGACTAATATATGTCATATTTTTTAATAGGAACTAAAAATAAATTTTAAAATATTTATAGGAACAAAAAACATACGTAAAAAAAATAAATTTGATATTTTTCAATTTTTCTACTAACAATAATACAATTAATTATAGGAGATGAGGGGGGTAAATTATTGTAAAAACTAATTGGGCCGGAAAAAAATACATGGGCTTTTCTTTCCCTCTCAATACATTTTCGACCCAAAACTATTCATATTTTATGTAACCCTAGCAACTGTTCCGTTGTATATAATCCCACAAGTCCAACAATTTCATAAGCTAAGCGGCCGATCTTTCTTCTCACCTTTGTTTTACTTTGTTTTCACATTTTTCCCCTCTGAGCAATTGCATATTTTTAATCAAGGAAATCATAGTTGAGAGGTTTTTAAATTCCTTCCTCTTTGATTTTCTCTACTGTGTTTCTTTGGTTAAAGATATTCATTGGTTCATCGATTAGCTTTGTAGGTTTTTTGTTTTGTTTTCAAACACTGATCTCAGTTTCTGCTTTCGTTGCTGTGATGATAATGTGTATCCCAGCTCATTATGAGGCTTTTATGTAAGGCCTGGGAATTGAATCTTCCACATCTATCTGAGCTTTCTTCCCTTATCAGTTATAATTTTTATTATATAATTTTTTAATTTCTAGTGTTGTTTAGATTTATTGTTTTTGATGTATCGTCAATAATTTTTGAAATTTATTTTTTAAAAAATTGCACTTATTATTTTTAAGTTTGAAAACTAATTCTCCATCTTTGTTAAATTAACACTACAAAAATAAGTGTAGACTAATTTATTTTTTAATATATTTTGCTGGGGGAGTTTCGTTGTGCCTCATGCAAGTACATAAATTTTTTATTTTAAAGTAAAATATATCGTCTTACTATTAAAGTTTAACTTTATTTTTGATTTTTCTATTTGAAGGTGTTGCAATGTCGATTGATATAAAGTTTAACTATATTTTTGATTTTTCTATTTGAAGGTGTTGCAATGTCGATTGATATATTATTTTTAATGTGCTGATATTGTTTAGAAATTTTCAAATTAAAAGTCTAGAATATTTTAATTAATATAAATGGTTATTAATTTGTAAAATGAAAAATATTTAATTTAGTTTATTTTTTCTGATTCATAAATATTATAAAGTTATTAAATAATATTATTAAATTTATTTTTGAATAAGAACTTATATAATAAAAATAAAAGATATTAACCCAAATCCAATAAAAAATGGGAGGGGTCGATTTAAAAATGGGAGGGGTTCGACTTTGAAAACTATTGTCTGAGCATCGACTTTGAAAACTATTGTCTGAGCATCGACTTTGAAAACTATTGTCCGAGTCTCGACTTTGAAAACTATAAAACTATTGTTTGAGTCTCGACTCTATTGTTTGAGTCTCGACTCTATTGTTTGAGTCTCGACTCTATTGTTTGAGTCTCGACTCTATTGTTTGAGTCTCGACTCTATTGTTTGAGTCTCGACTTTGAAAATAATAAAACTATTGTTTGAGTCTCAACTCTATTGTTTGAGTCTCGACTTTGAAAACTATTGTCTGAGTCTCGACTTTGAAAACTATTGTCTGAGTCTCGACTTTGAAAGAGGCTCGACTTTAAAAACTATTGTTCGAGGAAATGGCTTATCCGAGGAAATGGCTTGGCTTTGAAAACAATGTTCTTCGAAGAAATGGCTAAAAACGAGATGGTAAAAAATAGTGTTTATGAATTTAAGGGTTAATAACAAATGTATTTATAGGGATGAAAAAATAAGGTGTGTTTAGTTGGAATTAAAAAAATGAAAAATAGACAGTATTTTTCAAATTCATAACAGTCCATAATGTCGAGAAAATAAATATGATGATTATGACTCTGCACTTAATATTTTTCATCAATTTTCCTACCACTTTTCAACCTCAACATTACATTTATTTATTTATTATGTAATCATGTAATTTAATGTCTAAGTGGGTGTCATTTGAGGTTTCAGTTGCGGGTTTCAAACTACCAAAATCCGCATCTAAACCCAATTGACTCGGATTGGAGTGCGGGTGAGTCCCACGGGTTTGGTCTGCATGCCATCCCTAGCCATGAATAAGTGTTTTAGGAGTACGAGATCATACCATGAATAATAGACTACACAAGAATTAGACGACCCGCAATCGAGATAAGAGATCCTTTTCTCGAAGAAAGGTTTAACAAAATTGTCCGTTAAGGGCGACAATTGAATGGATTTAGCTCTCCTTTTGAAGAAAAGAAGGCCTAAATAAGTGAAAGGCAATGAACCTTTCATGAAACCCATGGTGGCGATGATGTTGTTGTTAGGTGGAGATTTCGACAATCGGAGACAAAGTATTTTAGATGATGTGTTTTGAAGAGAAAATAGGAAATGGTCATGCAAAGCCATTCCTCAAAAGTTTCTTCGTATGAGTTTTTTCTCTACGTCGACTTGGAGCTTACACCGGAAAAAGTCTTCGAAGTCTTGAAAATAAGGATCGAGGATAGTTCGAAAGATATATATTTCGATAAGTCACGTTGGTTGCGTTCCGAAGCTTCGAGCAGGAATATTTCCGAAGCTTCGGTACAGAAATTACTCAAAAATACTCAAGTACCAAACGTAAGAGAAAGAGTTTTGCTGAGAATGTACGTGTAACACAATATCATTTTCAATGTTATTTTCATTTTATTAATACAAGTCATTTACATATTTTCATCAAATTATTTCATATTACAGTCGAAGCTTTTAACGTTTTTACTTCTCTTTCATATGTTCTTTTACTTTCCTTTTTCTTTTATGTTCTTTCCCTTTAAACTTACATACCTTTGTCAATACAAGTAGATACCCAGTATGAATTTAGTCACAAATATAACATCACTTAGACACATGTCCTAGGATCAATCTAGTCGATCATGTAAGTTACCAAATATATATAAGAATTTGGAGGACTAGCGGTTGTATACCCGAAATCACTGTAAACAAATTGGCATCCCAGCGGGACGGTGTCGAAATGTTTTATCACACATTGTTTTTGTTTCTTCAAAATTGGGTCTTTTGTTGTTTCTTTTGTGAATTTATCTTTGCCATTATTGTATGAACCTTAGGAGTGGTAAGATAGCCAACAATAACCAACCAGTACCCAAAAGAAAATATACTAGAAAGATGGTTAATACTACCAATGATGGAGGGGGACAAAATCCTTCACAAGGATCAGTCACAGTCGTTGCGAGTTCGACGAATGCGTCGACTGCAATCCCTGGTTCACAGGCCATGCCCATATCAACAGGATCTATGGCCACAAATAGTTCTATACCTGTATCCACAGGGTCCATGCCCACAAGTAATTCGACAACCATGCCTATCTTTGTAAGTGCGACAGAGATTCCTTCAATACACAAAATGGACATGTATTGACATATATTGGAAATCAAGCCCAACCTACGACCCCTAGTCCACCAGGGTTCGAAAACCCCAGGCCTTGGAGGGACCAACCCCAATACGGGATGCCAACCTCCTTTGTGTCAGGATTATAAAATAGTACATCTACATACACGCAGCCTGCCATGATAACTTTTTCGCCAATACAAAATTTTGGTTATGGTATGAACCATGTGGGACGAAGTACCCAGAACCAAGGTTTGTCGAACTAATTACCTATACTTACAACTAATAATCAGACAACATTTAGGCAACAAATGGACGCTAGTAACCATGACATGGTAAGAGTGCTTGCCCGAGAAATGAATACCATTTTCCCTCCTTTGATCCAAAATGTCAATAGAACTAACCAAAAAAATACCCAATCCTATCAGCAACTGTCAGCGCATAGCAAATTTTTTTGGGGTCCCTCAACCACCTGGTCGACGTAGGTAAGACCAATTAGCAATTCAGGAGGAAAAACCAACCATTAATTAGGTTCGACCACCCAGACAGGAAGCCGTCGAAAGGGATATGGGGGCAATGGTTGAACAACAGGGGATTCTACATGAAATCCTTGAAGAACAACCCAGAAGGGTAGTAATGATTAACAAAGATCAAATTGCAGACGAAGAGATTCATAGAATTAGGCAGGATAACATGCTGGTGGAAAATAATCTGACTACCATGATCGAAAAATCATGGCATAAAATGGTCTAAACACAGGCTTTAGGAGACCAAATTCTACCTCCCCTCCGACAGAGTATGTTCTCCAAACCGTAACAAGGGGTTGCAAATTCCCAAAATTAAAAAATTCTCAGGAGACACTAGTGAATCTACTATCAAACATGTAGCGAGATATTTGACTGAGGCAGGGGATTTAGCCAATAGTGAAACTCTAAGGATAAAATATTTCCCTAGTTCCTTATCAAAGAATGCTTTTACGTGGTTTACTACATTGCCACCAAATTCTATAGATACATGGACTCGAATAGAGAGGTTGTTTCATGAACAATTCTACATGGGACAAACTAAGATAAGTCTTAAAGAATTGGCCAGCATTAAGAAAAAATTCACTGAACCAATAGATGACTATCTAAATAGGTCTCGTCTATTGAAATCCAGGTGCTTTATAGTAGTTCCTGAACACGAATTAGTAGAAATGGCCGCTGGTGGGCTAGATTATTCTATTTGAAAGAAACTAGATACCAAATATCTAAGAGATATGACCCAATTAGCAGATAGAGTTCGACAAGTCGAACGATTGAAAGCTGAAAAGACTAGAGCAAGTAAGAATCATAAAAAGGAAAGGGTAGCTTATGTCGAGATCGAAGAAGAGGTAACAAAACTCTTCGATAGCTTTAAAGAATTCGAAGTAGATTTGGCGGAATTGAAAGAAGCACCCCATATTCTTGTAAAATGCTCACGCCATCTAATGGCTGCAATTTTGTCGAGACAGAGAAAAGTGATAAATTCCCTAAGAAAACCTGCACATCTGATGTCACCAAATGTGATGAAATTTTTTATTTACTTGTAAAAGATGGTCAAATGATAGTGCCTCCTTATGTTAAAATTCCTCCGATCGAACAGCGAAAGAAAAGAGGCTTTCGTAAATATCATAACTTCTTAGGCCACAAAACCTCACAATGTTTTCTTTTCAGGGATCTTATTCAAAATGCTATCAAAGAGGGAAGGTTGAAGTTTGGCGAGAAATCCAAAAGCCACATGAAGGTCGACGTAGACCCCCTCAACATTGTCGAGACCAACTATGCTGAATCTGTCGATGTCAACATGGTGGACATTGTCGGATTCGAAGAAGACGAAACCAAGGGAGTCGAGGAATCCATCATGGTCTGAGAGCAGGCTACTGAAAGCCTCACCAACATATCTCCTTTCAACACCCCTGTCGAAGAGTTACCTGCAGGTACTCCCAAACTAAGGGCTACTGAGGGCTCTATGGTCGGGATGACTGAGGCTATTGAAGGCCTTAGAATCAAATTCGAAAAGGTGAGGATCGCTGAGGGTCCTAGCCTAGCTGTGAACATGGTGGACCTTAACCAGCCAAGTTTGGAAATGGAAAAAGTCGAGAAGTGTCTCAAACTGGAAAGAGAACAGGCGAGCTTCGGTTACCCAAAAGCTGACGAAAGTCTACGTGACTATTTATGGAGGTGGAACAGTTGAAATGTTGGGATGTTGCTATGTCCCAGGTGCAATATCATGCTGAATCGAAGGATCGCTTAAGCATATGAGAAAGACCAACAAGTCAAAACTCAGGGCAACTGGAGGTAAGAATGTCAGTGGTTGAAAGTTTACCCTAAGCCAGGAGAAAGCCTACTGAGTTTCCTAGTGCGTTGTCACAAGGCTGAGACAGAGTGTTTTTTATGCCCCAGGTGTGGCGCTGCATATGATAGAGAGATGTTTGAAATGTTCGAAAGGATCCCATATGTTTATGGATGGAATCAACATGTTTCAAACCCGAATACCTTCACTTTCGATAAGAGAGAGATCCCAAGAAGGTAAGATAGCCCTCATCCTAAAGTAAACAAGAGGGTTACCTTTAAGCTGCCCGCTGAAGTCCCTACTGATAGGTGGGTCCAGGCAGAGATTATTGGCAAGAAAATATAAGAGAAGTGTGTGTTTAGAAAAAATTTAGAGTTCCATTAGTAAGACATACTTTTCAATGATTCTTGTACAAATGTATGCAAAGTGTTTCTGAAAATATTTTGAAAAAGAGTGAGGTGTAAAAAGCATTGGTTTGAATTGTTGTGAGCAAGCATTTAAGAGTTACTTACCCTTAGTTTATAAGATCTTTCTTGTACTTATTACTTTTCATGAGTGATAGTATTATCCATACCATTTATGGGTAGTTAGTCCTATATATTGGATGTGAAGGGGCATCTAAGGGTCATCGAATGGTCATAGAAGGCAACATGTAAAGATAACTTAGCAATTTGAAGGGACTATCATCGTTTTATCGTAGCGTCTTCGAGGGACAAGATCATTTTCTCGTTGGCAACTCCAAGGGACTGTGATTTTTATATCGGAGGGACTATGATGATTTGAATTGTTGGCAACATTTGCTAAGATATCCCTACGCTCGAGGGACTTGACCATTATAATCGAAAGGCAACAAAGAGGGGATACCCTAAAGATGAGTGTGTGAATAGGAAAAAGGAGTGTGTTGTTTTCAGTTATTTATCTTGAAGTTAGTGAGCTATGTTCAGTTGTTATCTTGCCATACAATCCTATTAAACATTCATCTAAGCAGTTTATATGGTGCAGAAAGTAAAGACAGAAATAGGGCCCTAGTTACTATTACATGGCCTTGGGAGTGATACAATTATAAACCCAACAATAAAAGAGGTGCGGAAAATAAAAACCATTTAAGGTTATTACAATCCATGTACAGTTACAATTATATATATAAAAAATGCGCAACTAAAAATCAAGAATCGAGAAGTTTTTGAGGTTTAGGAGAGAAGGAAATTAGGGTTTGAAAATAAATCAAAGCTAAAATTAATTAAAACCTATTTTTAACCTAAATACTAACTAATTATTAAATTAAAATTAATCCTAATTAATTATATACACTAACTAGCCTAATTAATTAAAATAATTAACTAAAACTAAGGTCTAATTAATTTTACCCTAAAATTAGCCCAAATCCTAATTTATTAAGTTAATTAAAATTATGTTTAGTGATAAAATCAAATTGAAGGAGAAACAAATATTTTTTGTGTTTTTTGTTGATTTTTATGGTTATTAAATGAAAAAAATAATAAAAAAAACCTAATTACTAAATTAATTAAAACCTAAAAACCTATTTTTTTTTGGTACTTTATGGTTAATAAAAAAAGTTAATTAAAAAAAAGTTAGTAAAAAATAAATTTAAAAGAAGAAATAAAAATAAAGAAGGAAAAAGAAAATAAATAGGTCTGTACTGCAAACAATGGAGGGATGTTAAGAACAAGAAGTCAGGCCCAATAAGAGAAAGCCCATAGCTCTTGCAACTGATCCAGTGTGATGGATCTCTGAGGTTCCATGGTGTGGAATGCGTGTGATCCTTCAGATCTAATTTCAGTGGAGATCCAAGGGCTCAGAATTGAAAGCGCATCATGGTCATGCGTGAGGTGAGAGCATCAGATCTGTGAGCAAACTATAACATTCAATTGTAAAAAAAATAAAGTGTCAAGGGTAGGGTTCGAACCCAGGCCCTTACACTTGTAACGCCCATAAATGTGTTTTTCAGATTAATTGTGATGTTTGCTACATTTCCCTAATTTTACCGTTTTTGAGTCGAGTCAGTCGGTAAATATTAATTATGTTAATATTTTACTTATTACTTTCCATGTGTGTAATTATTATGTTTTGGGTGTTAATTGGTTAGAATTAATGTTTAGTAACATTTGGGCCAAAATTAGAATTTATGAAAGTTGAGTGGGGGATAATGAGAAGTAGAGAAATAGAAAAAGATATAGAGAGAAAAAGAGATATTTTGAGATATTTTGGGAAAGAAAGAAAGAGAGCTTGTGAAGAGAAGAGAAAGAAGAGAAAAACAAAGAGAAGAAGGGAAGTGTAGGAATCCAAACCAAGCTAGAGCCAAGAATCTAACCAAGGTAAGGGGGATGAATCTAGTTTATCTTGATTGTATGGTTCTTATAGTTTTGTGTGTTTTGTTCTTGTTCTTGCTCTTTTCTAAGCTTGATCAACAATGGTAAATTGGGTGTTTTGTGAGCTTTGAAGTTATAAACTTGATTTTGTGGTGTGTATGTGTACTATGATGATAGATATTCCCATGGATCATGTTTGTTTTTCATTTCTCCATGTTTTCTTGCTCATGAAGAAATTGTTAGGTTATTGACATTTAGTGAGTGAGCCATGGATCATTGATTGATAGAGTGAATATATGGCATGTATGGGTTGTGTAGGATGTGTAGGGAAGCTTATTTGAGGTTTTGAGAGGATTGGATGGGATTTTGCAGGTCTGTAGCAGAACTGATTTTTCTAGGTTTACGCAGGTCCGCTGAGCGGAGGGGGTCCGCTGAGCGGAGGTCCTTTTGCAGGAAAATCTATGTGAAGGTCCGCTGAGCGGAGGTTCTGTATTTTTGTTTGATGATTTCCTGTCTGGGTCCGCTGAGCGGAGCTCAAGCGGACTGTGCGAAATTTTTGTTTTCCAAACTTCGTTTTGTTGTATCTTTTGAACCGTAGGTCGTTTCTACGCGCCGTTTGAAGTATTATGAGAACCCTTGAGTATGCTTTATGATAAAGAGGAGTGTGTTGGTGGTTGAATGATTTTTCATAAATGTATTTTGTGAAATGATATTTGCTAATCAAGTATGTTTTGACGATATATGTGTGCTGTGTGAATATGAACGCCTGAGTGGCAATTTTGATGATGTATTCGTGTGAATTAATATAACCGGTGTGATGTGGATATGTGACCGAGTTATATTATTGTTGTTGTTGTTATGTAATCGAGTCGTTTGTATGCACAACATAACATTTCAATACGTTAATGGCGGAATGCTGTTAACAGATGGCCTGCGGGCATTGGTTACCAGTAGGGGCTTAATGCTCGGTAACGGTATATTAGCCTGAGTGGCAAGAGGTCATCAGTGGGAGCTAAATGCTCGATGACGACAGCCTGCGGGCTTCCTGAGTGGAATAAAGTCCCAGCATAATGCTTGGCAGGTGTATTTGTCATAATGACAAGGAGGAGTTTTACTCCGGATTTGGTACCACATGCATACGCATAGTCGAGTCTCATTCATCATCGTCAGTCTTTATAATTTATGTTATCATTCATGTACCGCATTACTTATATATTGACTGTGGTTGACTTATTGGATTATCTTGTTATATGATTCTTAATGATATTTGTGGGCATTACTATATTGATCATGCTTTCATTATGAATTATATTCTCACCCTTCTGCCTTAATGTTACCTACTCGTGGGTAATGTGCAGGTGATCCGTAAGTGTAGGTGCTCTCTTTGTAGTCGTCCGTTTTGGTGTCGTCCGCTCGTGATACGTAACACCTAGGGGGGATCGAACACTTATTTTGTAGATAATGCTTATAGGATCCTTTTGATGTATATTTGATCCTTTAGATGCATTCGTATTATGTATTTTGGATACCTTCTCATACGGTGTATTTTGGAGGAATGTTGTGGATATTTTGTTTACCGATGCATATATATAAGTATGAATACATTCAGGTGTTTATGTGTATCCGTCCTCTTTGATTATTTGTGTTACGCATCTTTTGCGAGTATGTTATGTTTGGTTATGTGGTTACTTAAGTGTAACGCCCTAATTGTTTTTATGAATTTAATTTTTATACTCTGATATTTGTACCTATATGCCTGGGTAGAATTGGGGTGTTACATTAGTGGTATCAGAGCGAGTCGGTCTTGTCCGACCAAGTGTCGTGTCGTTTGGTCTAACAATTCTTGTGTTTTTTTTTGGGCTTACTTCTCTTGGTGTCATCGTCCTCTTCTTTTTTCTTACCCAGAATTTGCTACGAATTTACCATAAATTTGCTATGGTTTTGCTACAGTTTGTTTGTAGTAAATCCTGGAAATTCAAACCTGCAAAAAAACGCATCAAATCAAACAAAGGAAAGCCCTATCTTGCTTAAAATTTCGCCATGAGTTCAAAAATGGCATTAGTTTGGCTTAAAATCCCATGGATTATATGGTTCAAAGCTCACAACTCTTTATGCCCTAACAATGGTAGATTCATGTTCTTGCGTCAAAGCTTTGTTCTAATGATCCAGATGCCTTCTAAATAGTGTCAGGAACCTAAACAAACCATTAGTTTACATTGAAATGGATTAAAACACGAGATACGAAAATTCAAGAATATGTATGAAGTTGGTGATTATGACATGTGATTTTCAGACGTGATCATGGCTTAAAGACTACCTAGACCTACCTTATAATCTCTTAGAAGTTGAATGTAATGAATGGGAGGCCCTGAATCTTGTTGAAAACAATTTTTTCTTGTGCCCTAATTTTGAGAATTTTTTGTGAGTTTAGGGTTGCTTCTTGAGACTAGGGTTTCGTGTCCTCTAATGTTGAATGAGTTGTGGTTATATGGAGGAGTGAATTAGGGTTGAAAGAATTGGAAGGAAATCATGTTTTGATTGGAAGAAAATTTGATTTGATTTTTGTATGAAATCTTTCCAATTTTAGGTCCAATCTATTTTAAGCCTCTTTCTCACGTGTTAGTGGCCCTTGGATTGATTAGGGATTGATCAAGATATTTGGAAAATGATTATATGATTTTTTTATACTTTAATTATGTTTTTATTTGATTTTATTTGAATTTAAATGGATAAATTTAAAATAAAAAAAATAAAAATCATGAAATAAAGATAAATGGGTCTATGGGCCTTTTATGGGATCCTCATCACGTTCATAACTCAAAAATAAAGGCCCATTACCCAAAAAATCAAAATTCCTCACTTAGGGTTTCATGCCTTTTCCAAAATTTACCCAACTTCTAACAACAATAACTCTCTCAATTTTTATCATATGGAAATGATCTTGTACTTTTTGAAAAGATCAAGATGTCCTCTACAATCCCCTTTGGAAGATTTTTTGCATTTGAAGATTTCATTTTGAAGATATTGGCCCTGACAAAAAATGGCTTTTTGTAGACTTTTAGAAATAACTATAATGTTTTGGTCTATATCTTTCAAATGAAGCATCTTTGGCTAAGCCCTTAGTTAGACAAAGTTGTAGAGAATTGAATTTCCTTCAAAATAAGGTTTGGTTGAGAAATTTATGATAAATTATGTGAAAGTTATTGCTGGTCAAAGTTTAGTTGACTTTTGCCTTAAAAAACCCTAATTAAGAAACTTTGGTTTTTGATGATATTTGAGCTTTTATTGATGAATCATGATCAATCCTTTATAAAATGATGAATGTGACTTCAAATGATTGATGTTGACCAAAAATCATGACTTTTGACTGTATGTTAACCACAATAGACTTTTTGCCTGATACAGTTGACTATTGGTCAACTGACTGATCAAACTTATGATTCAAGGCCTGGAACTTCACATCATATGAGACACCATGGAGTCCACTTGAAGTCTTAGAAGTCCAATTACCTTGGGAAAATTCAAAACCCTAGTTAGAGGTTTGTTGTTTAGGAGAAGTATGGGTTTGCCCAACTCATGTGTAGTCTAGAGCCACCAATGAGCTTGTGAATTTGAAACTAATTGTATTGAATGTGGGAGGGAAAATTTGAGGGTGCAACACTTGTCTTCAAGAAATTAAAATTTTGACAGAGTAACATACAAAGTCAAGCACATAGGAATCCAAAATGGTAATATTCAAATGGAACATGCCAAAATGGCGCTGTCTTAATAGTATACAACCCAAATTAAAAGTTAAACAAAAAATCCATGATCATTGCCAAAACATAAAGCTGGGAAATGGTACAAAAAAAAATTCATAGTAATCAAAATGGAGATTCAAAGCTATTACAAAAACAGTCAAACATTAAAGTCAGCAGGGAGGAAAGCTTTCATCTAAGCATATTGAGAAGCAGATACGGCCAAGCGACACTCGATCACACTTTGTTGCCTCTTCAACTCTTTGATCTCGGTCTCCAATTGTTAGGCCTTTTCGATATGTTAAATTCTAGCTTGAATGTCTTCAATTAATTCTTGGCTATCGACTTTGCAGATCTCATCCTGACAATCCTTCCCAGCTTTTATCTGTTGCTTCATTCGTTCGATTTACTATTCCCATTCGACGATATTTTGTTCACAAGTTTTGTATTCCTCTTCATACTTTGAGCGTTGGGTTTCCACATCTTCAACTTTGATGCTAGAAGCATTAGCAGCATCCCATGAGGAAGAATGAGCATTCACTATAATAGTGATCTTATTAAGAGTATCTTGTTTGTGAAGTTGATCTGCTTGGAGCTGATCGATCAAGAATCTCAATGCTATCATTACTTTGGAAACTTCTCCAGAAACACTCAATACATCAACTTTCTTCAGCAAATCCTTAAGTCCAAAATAGATATTGACAT
Source organism: Vicia villosa (assembly GCF_029867415.1). Classification (NCBI taxonomy): domain Eukaryota; kingdom Viridiplantae; phylum Streptophyta; class Magnoliopsida; order Fabales; family Fabaceae; genus Vicia; species Vicia villosa. The sequence goes on along the minus strand of NC_081181.1, from coordinate 132,284,917 downwards.
TATCATTTATAGCTTGAATTAAGTTGATGTTAAACACCTTTTCCTTAATTTGACGAAGGAGACTTTTGCTAGCTTTCTCCACAGGCTTACCCCCAGAAATTGTTGAAGATGTCCCACCTTTCTCAGAAGAACTACTCCTCGCATTCATCATGGCCTTAAGAAAACTTACAGGGTTTGTTGCCTTGAGATCAGCAAGTTCAGCCTGGGAAAAGTTTCGAGAAGCAGTAGTTGAGGTAGTTGTAGGGTGTGTGTCCGTCCCGAAAAGTTACTTCGATTTGTCTTCCCCCTCTAGTTTGTTCGAAGCCTCGCTGAAGGGTTCATCTTCTTTTACTAGTTTATCTTCTTCGTCCCCGTCAGATTGTTCGTCACCTTCATCTATGTTCGACAAGTGCTGGTCTTCTTCCATTTCATCATCTTGTCCTTGAGGTGGGATTTCAGGAGACGAATCATATTTGGGTGTCGGTTCGACGAAGTCAAATTTTTAGATTATTTTTCAATACTTCGTCACTCTCAGTATCTGAATCTGTTGAAGTCTGTGGAGGAGGATTAGGTTGAAGTATTGCTCCTTGAGAGGGCATTACAAAGAAAAAGTCGCTAAGTTCGCTATTTGACCCTTTGAAAGATCCTTTGGTAGATAAAAGAGGAATCGAACGAGAATTTGTACTTGTAGGTTTGTCAAGTTTTAGGCTTGAGGTAGCAGTTCCAGCAACATCATCCTACACAAGTGAAACAACATGAGTCACTAGAATCGAAAGCAAGCCAAAAGCCTATATGATGAAAATCTTGGTTTACCTTGGGATTAGTATTATCTGGGCCAGAGTTATGACTTTCAACAATCGTTGCAGTCCCAACAGTCCTCAGAGGTTGCACCTCTAGGATTTTCTAGGTAATCGAAACATCAGGCTTCGATGTTATAGAGGTTTTCTCGTGAGCCACATGAATCGAAGTCTTGTGTTTCTTCCTGATGATCAGTTTTGACTGTGTAGGAGATATGTCTTTAGGGTCAGACTCAAGCTGTATGCTTTCCTGCGTGGCTTTTATTTTTGGAGTTGAGGGAGGTTTTCGAGCAGTCTGAAATAAGAGATGTTAGTATTTGCAATAATAGATTGAGATGTGCAGATAAAGAGTCAAATGATTACCACATGTTCGAATTTGCTGGTGTTGGTGTCTTCACTAGATTTCTTGTCTTTAGAAGTAGTAGCAGTTCTTCGAGCAGTAGTCGCCTTGTCTTTGATGAATTGTCTTTGATCAATAACTGAAGTCAAACAAAGAAAGCAAAAGGTTAATACAGTAGATCCAAGAGAGACATAAAAGAATAGCGGAATTGAAATATTCTCCTGTTCCACACCTTCAGGTATCGGAGTTAGAACACGAAAGTGTTCGAGGCCAATATGAATATGTCCTTGGAAACTGTCCAAAGTGTGCTTAGTCGAAACCACTTGGTCGGTACTTTTTTTGGACTCCTCGCGAAGAATTTTTACAGCATCCTCACAGACGAACCAGTCTGGGAACAGAGGACTTAAAGCCACACCAAAGTGAGCACTCAGTAGTCGAGGGAATTTTGGAGAATACAGTTTGAAAGTCGTTTCATAATGTTGTTCAGGATGAACGTCAGAAGGCAATTTCAGACTCTCCAATTTTTTAGAAAAGTTTTCATGTAAGGTAAAAGCTGCTCCGCGAATGGTTCGACTAAGATCATCTGGTCTGTAGGTAGTTTTGAAATATTTCTGAAACGCTTGAATTTCCTTGATATGCGTCGTAGTACCTTTTTTGAAGCGCTTCTGCGTAGAAGCAAAAGCTGTAATTAGTTGTTTCAAAAGGGTAGGTACGTCAAAGATTTCCTTGTCGTAATAACTGGACCGCCACGTAGAAAACTCTTGGGTACAATTGAAGGAAGTCTTGAAGGAGACGGGTGTGAGAGAAATAATCCCAATGTATCTAGCAGTCCTTGATTTGAAAGCTTTCTTTAGTCGAAAACATATAATGAATACACATATGGCTCTTCTTCTCATACATGGACTTTGGCTTGATTTGAATGAGACAAAACTATCTCGAAACCAGATTGGTTTGGTAACTCAGAAGATGATAATGGCTCTTCGTAGTCATCTATCTGTGAGGTCGCATATTGGGGGTTAAGAATTCTCCCCAAATAGCCATCAATTCAGCTTGGTGTTCTGGAATGGGAGCAGGGAACTCTCGAGTGAACCATTCTTGGCCTATGTTTATTTCAGCGAAAGGATCCATCGAGGGAGTAAAATTATAACGTTTGGTGAACGTCATCATATAAGATCGAAAGGCTTCAGGCAACTGTCCTCCTTCGTTTTGGGAATTCAAATACGCCAATATGGTTCCTTCGACCATTCTGTTTTTGATATCTTCATCATCTTCGTCGACAAAACCCTTTTTTGGTAAAGCAGCTTTGAATGTGGCGTTTAACCACAACTGAAGTAACCAAAAGGGCCCAATAAACAATAGAGAAGTTCCTGCTTTATAAGCCTTCAAGAGATCTGCAGATTCGCCAAAGGACTCATAAAGATATCTGAGAATCATCTGGCTCAAGTCAACATTCCTACCAGAGTTGAGTTGGTTCTCCATGGCTAAGTATCTCTTCGCCACTTGTATAGACCTTGAACAAAAGACACATCTCGACAGCCAGAGTTCCAGGAAGGCAACATGTTCTTCGTTGGAGACGTTAGCACTATCCTTATTATGGTGTTTCGCACTAAAACTTAATGGTATCCACATCCATATAGTTGGGGTCAAAATCTTCTCCAATTGGGCGAAACCCAGTAATGGGAGCCATATCGAAGAGTGTGGGTGTAACCATTCCGCATGGAAGGTGGAAAGTGTTGTGAGAAGCGTCCCAGAAATACAAAAACTCTGCCAACATAGGTTGATTATATTCAAGTCCAATTTTTGACAGCTGAATTAAATCATAAATTCCCAAGTCTTTCCAGAATTGAGACTTCTTCGCCTCAACCTTCTCTAACCAAGCATAATAGGGTTCAGGATCTTTCGCTAGAGGGATAGATCGAAACACCTTAAGGGTGTTTGTCATATATTCTAATTGAATGGTTTCCTGAGCTACTAAAGCTTCCGTCGAAGACATAGCTTAGTTTTGTCGAACTTCCGTAGTTTCAACTAAAATAGGTTTCCCTTTGTCATCTACTTTGTTTTTGCTTACAATAGGCCTAGACCTATGATAGCTGGGAAAGAATTCAGAATTCACATTCACATTAGGGTCAGAGATTGGACCCATAAATGCGTATGTTTCACCAACAATTTCAAGAGGGATTAATACCTGAGAAGCATAGATTCCGCGTTTCTCTTCAAGGTATGGAGGCTCTGGTACGTACTCTTGATTTCCTACTTGAACCGGCCTTGATATCTTTAGGGTTGGTTGAGAAGCATCATCAAGTTGTGTTTGCTTAAGCTTTTGATCAGCAGAAGCCATTTGAGGTTAAAGTTTGTTAGAAAAATGCAAGTTTGGTGAATGGGTGTGTGAGGAAGAAGATATCAGAATGTTGTTGTTTTTGAGAGAGCAAGAGGAAACATTTTTAACGTGACAGAAGTCGTTATTTATAGAAGTAATAATTGATCTTTGCAATTCTGAAAGTTTTATGATTACAGATTAGTGGGACACGCGTTCGATGGTGATTGATCGTTCAGGCGGTTGACAGTTTTAGCCTCAGTCCTACTTATTAGGAGTAATTATCACCTTAATGGCGCACGTCTTGATGAGACTTTTTGAAAGAAACGTCATGATTACTATGACGTCATTGAATTTATGGAAAACCGAAAGGTCAAAATAGTTAAAATCTGAAGTGACAAGAAATGCCCATTTCTGCATTTCATTCGAAAAATGCAAGTTTGGTGAATGGGTGTGTGAGGAAGAAGATATCAGAATGTTGTTGTTTCTGAGAGAGCAAGAGGAAATGTTTTTAAAGTGACAGAAGTCGTTATTTATAGAAGTAAGAATTGATCTTTGCAATTCTGAAAGTTTTATGATTACAGATTAGTGGGACACGCGTTCGATGGTGATTGATCGTTCAGGCGGTTGATAGTTTCAGCCTCACTCCTACTTATTAAGAGTAATTATCACCTTAATGGCGCACGTCTTAATGAGAATTTTTGAAAGAAACGTCATGATTACTATGACGTCATTGAATTTATGGAAAACCGAAAGGTCAAAATAGTCGAAATCTGAAGTGACAAGAAATGCCCATTTCTGCATTTCATTCGAAATAGACATTTATTGGGGGAAATTTGTTAGCTGGAGAATCGACAATCAGAGACAAAGTATTTTAGATGATGCGTTTCAAAGAGAAAATAGGAAATGGTCATGCAAAGCTATTTCTCAAAAGTTTCTTCGTATGAGAGCTTTTTCTCTACGTCGAGTTGGAGCTTACACTGGAAAAAAGTCTTCTATATTTCGATAAGTCACGTTGGTTGCGTTCCAGAGCTTCGAGCGAGAATATTTGAATTCCGAAGTAATTCGTTTTAGCCAAAGGGACGCGTGGAAGCATCAGAAAATCAAAATACATGCAAAGGAGCAACGTGACATTTCGTTAAGAAAATACCATTAGGGTCGAATTAGTATAAATAGGAGTCTTAATGTTAGGATTTGGTGTGTTTAATTTGTACAGAAATTACTCAAAAATACTCAAGTACCAAGCGTAAGAGAAAGAGTTTTGCTGAGAATGTACGTGTAACACCAGTATCATTTTCAATGTTATTTTCATTTTATTAATACAAGTCATTTACATACTTTCATTGAATTATTTCATATTACAGTCGAAACATTTAACATTTTTATTTCTCTTTCATATGTTCTTTTACTTTCCTTTTTCTCTTATGCCCTTTCCCTTTAAACTTAAATACCTTTGTCAATACAAGTAGATATCTAGTATGAATTTAGTGACAAATATAACATCACTTAGACACATGTCCTAGGATCAATCTAGTTGATCCTGTAAATTACCAAATATATAAGAATTTGGAGGACTAGCAATTCTTTACCAGAAATTGTTGTAAACAGTTGTCCAACTGAGAGTTTGAAGTGGAGCCAACATAAATACAAGATTTTCCCATATTAAATCTTTAACCAGAAGCCACTGAGTAGTCACTAAAAACCTTTTGAAGCACACAAATGTTAGACTGTTTCCTAGTACAAAAGATAAGGATGTCATCAGCATAAAACATGTGAGATATATAGAGATTGAAACTTTTTTCCATGGAATATGATATGAGAAGAGACATTCATAATTATTGAGTTGCACCTGGGGGTGGAAGCTGGTGGTGACAAAGATGAAGCGGCAATTGCATTGGCAATTGTTGAAGCTGTTGATGCTGATGCTGATGCTGTTGTTGCTGCTGATGCTGATGATGTTGTTGCTGTTGTGGTGGACGCTTTCTTTTCTTCTTCTCGTAGCTTATACCTCTTGCTTTTGATTGAAGATCACGAACTTCGCGAAGGTAAAGCCTAATAGCTCTTGCACCAAATGGATTTGTGTCTGGTTTTCCTCCATTCTCTTCAAAAGCTGCTCTTAATCGACCTATCAGTGCATCAAGGCTTCCCCAAGCTTGTCTTAATGGACATGGACATGGTGCTGGGGGGTTTGGGTGGCCATAGAATGGACAAATTGGTGTGTGCACTTTTGTTTTGCCAAATTGATCCAAGTACCTGAATCAAAATATTAACAAATTCAACCAAAAAAATCAACATATTTCAATAACCCTAGAGGCTAGATCTCTTTCAGTTTCTCAGTTCATTCTTCTTGAATACTCCTTGAAGTAGAAGTTGCATGAGTATAAACTAGTTGAAAAAAATGGCATGTATAGAAGAAGCTTCATAAACAAAGAAAGATCATACCCTAGTTTGAAGAAAATATTATGTTTTTTTTATCAAAGAATAAGAGAAAAAATTGCATGAGTATAAACTAGTTTTTTTTTTATCAAAGAATAAGAGATGAATTTATGAAGGAAGGTAAATGTTCCGTCATTTTATTGTTGTTTCCTACCTTGTTTAATGCAGGCCATGGACCGCTTTCGTGAAAAGGAAAATGGCATACTTGTTGCAACAGATGTTGCTGCAAGAGGTCTTGATATACCCAGTATTAAAACTGTTGTCCATTATCAGCTTCCACATTCAGCAGAGATAAGCCAACTCCTTGCTTCTTCCATCCATATATTTATTATTCATACACATACATACGCATAAGTATGTACATTTATAAAACTTATTTCTTAATTTTAGGTTTATGTTCATAGAAGTGGAAGAACAGCTAGAGCTTCTGCTGAAGGTTGTAGCATTGCTTTAATCTCCCCAAAAGATACAGGACGTGTAGAAATCATTTATCCGCCGTGGTGATTACAGTAGGCATGTGTATTGTAATTTTTATATCACTGAGCTTCATGCAGTTAGTTAAGGATTGATCATTCTCTTATTCTCATATTCAATGAGTTAATTTGTTCCTTTCTTGAGTAGTTATTCTCATTCAAGAATGATCTTGATAGAGCAAAGTTTTAATTATAGAACAGAATTAACGGCTAATGAAAATGGATGAAGAATTTACTGATTATTGTAAAAATATATGTAAAGAATGGAATACAAACTCCCCGAGCTTTTCAGTTGAGAGAAAACAATAAAGGTTCTAGCAGAATGATGAGTACATAAATGTGTCAATTTTCATGCTCACAAGCAAAAGTACGTCTACAAAAGAAACAACAATATTTTATTACTCAATCTATAATTTTTATAGAAACAAAATTGCAAATCTTCTCTAGGCACATAACAACCGAAGCTCCCAATACACTCAAGAGATTAGAATTAGTGTGGTGGAAAAAAAAATGCAAACTAACCCTTCATATTTATATTAAAATGCTACTTCTTTTTTCTTCCTACCATTTGTTGTGGAACTTGGATGAATGTCAACTAAACTTTGACACAAAACTCTGGTTAAAAACTATAGCTAACAAGGACAAAACCAAAGCAAATTTAGCACATGAAGCAAAATGAAATCATTTAGCAAGGATAACATAACCATACTGAGAGGTTTACTTCACTCCAATCCACTTTTGGAGTTTGATTCTTGCCTTTCAAGGCTGGTGATCAGTGTAAAACACAAATTGTCTTAGGTTTACTCTTTCATACCAAAAAGGAAAAATATGAATCTGTTTCGCTGACAGTAGTGTTCTGGCAGTGTTCACTACTTTTATGATTTCCTTTTTGCCACCCACTCTGTTGAAAAAAATATTGAATTTTTAATGCAAACTCCCATTATAGTAAACAAACAATCAATAGGTAAATTTGTTTCTTTCTCTTCATTGTTCTTAAAGTATATAAAACAGTGAAATACTTTTGTTTTTTCCATCTGTGGAAGTGAGTGATCTCTTTGAAATGAGCACATTAAAGATATATAGGCAGCAGGAAGGACACTGCAAATTCTACCACTTTATATCTTTGACTGGATTTGAAAATTCACAATTGATGAAACAATGCAACTCCATCAACCTATCCACAAGTGTAGGTAGCATTGTACCACCAACAATTTCTTACGAGCAATATAAGAATCATGTAAATTTTGATGACACATATTACTCTTAAAAGAATATAATAAAGAGCATCGTGAAGCAATGAACATCACTTGGTGAAAAAACCAATATCACAATGTGGGGAGTGTATTGGTGGTTAAGAAAGTGTATTGGTTCAATCAAGAACAATGGTGTCATGGTGTATGGCTGCAGCAGAACCAAAAGCTACTCATAGTTATAGTAAAATACAATAGTTAATATTTTGTGCCCATTTTAGATGTTTATCAATACCAAAACAATATACAATAATAATCTATTTTATTTCAAGTTTAAAAATAATTAGAATTAAATAAATGTTTTTTAACTTAAAATCAACTATAAAAATAATTTGTAGTAAAATTCGGTAGTTAATCTATTATTTTATTGTAGTGTGAAGAAGGGGAATATATGAATGAAGACTTCAATTAATACTGATATTTGTAGGTAAGAAAAAATTGGAATGTAACAATTTTCAAAAAAAACTATCAAATTTAGGGAGGTTTAAAACCCCCGCAATCTAACATATTTTTTTACAGTGTTGACTTTTAGTGACGTGGCGTAACACGTGGCGTGCCACGTCTGCTTCCGTTAGAGCAAATAGACGGCAAGGACTAAAAATGGAGACGGAAAAATTTAAGAGGACCATTCTTTGAATGAAAATTTTATAGGGACTAAAACTGGATTTTGACTTATTTATAGGGACCAAAAACATATTTAACCCTAATTTTAATAAAATTTGATTTTTTTTTCTATATTTCTTTTTTTTAGGACCAAATTTATTTGATCTTCTTCTCCGACTTTTACCCCATTCTTTTGGTTTCTAGCTTGGTCTATGGTGGATCTTTGGTTGGCTTTCGAACTCTGGTTACGTTATCTCATTGATTTCAGTTTACACTCCTGATTTTAGGATCACAAACTTTGTCGACGGGTTTAACTGTAACTTTTGTTTTTAGGGTTGACTGCGGATTTAAGCTTTTTGTTTTCAGTTTGGCGGTCTTGAGTGGAGTTTGTGCTCCGTTTAGGTGTTTGGTAAATGCAGAAGGAGGATGGATTAAAGTGACCCATCTGAAGCGATATGGAGTGCAATGGGATATCTTTCCATTTGGGGGAGGAACCAGAATTTCATTTCTGTGAATAAGGTGGTGACATCTTTGTACGTCTCCGAGTTCCCTGAGTCGTACACTGCTAGGGATCTTTTTGAATTGTTTGGTTGTTCAGGGCATGTAGTTGAGGTCGCGATATCACCCAGAAGAAACAAGTTTGGTAAGCGGTTCGGCTTTGCGAGGTTTATCGAAGTGGGAGACAGTAGGCTATTAGCAGTCCGTTTGGATAATATCATTATCGATGGCAGCAAAATTCACGTTAACATTCCAAGATTTCGGAGGGCTTTAATTGGGGATGGAGGGAGGATGGGTGGTATAACTAAGGGGATGCAGGGTAGGGCAACGCCGTTAGAAGACGAGAAGTTTAAGGATGGGTTTCGAGATGAATCTAGTAGGAACTCATCAAAATCGTATGTTGAGGCTGTTGTGAACAATCCTACGGTTCCGAAGGTTAACGAGGCACATAATGTTCTACTCAACTTTCAATCGGATGTCGTTCAAAGAAAAAGGTTGGAAAAGGTGTATATGGGTAAGGTTAGCATTCCGGGTTCAGCTTATAATGTTCAAACACATATGGAGATGGAGGGTGTTTTTGCGATTAAAGTCACTCCTTTCGACGGTAATTGTTGTATGCTAGAGGAGATGGAAGAGGGGTTCATTAGGGATTTGATCAGTAAAGGAGAAATTTGGTGGAAGACTTGGTTCACCAAATTTAAGAAGTGGGAGGAAGGTATGGTAGATGATTGTAGAGATGCATGGTTTCGTATCTACGACATCTCGACTCACGTTTGGAACTCAGTTTTCTTTGTTGCATTGGCTGAAAATTGGGGAAGGTTTATTTGTATTAATGAACATACTGCAAAAGGGGAAGCATTCGATGTCGCAAGAGTCATGGTGAGTGTTCCGATTTCACAAGTGATTCCTAATTCTGTTTCGGTCAATATCGATGGAAGGCGATTTGAGCTATTTATTAGGGAAGACACGACGAGACTATATCGATCAACATCAAGTAAACCGATTTCCATTTCTACTGATGTTGATTCGTCTAAGTCTGAAGAAGATTGGAATGTTGTTTTTGTGGATTCGGCAGAAGCGGGGGGGTCGAATTACACTAGAAACAGTACCGAGCAAGTCTCTATTGATGCTGGTTCGACTGTTAACGAAAGGAGGAATCTGGATGGAGATGCAAATTCAAAGGCACTGAATGAATTTGAGGAAATAAGGGAAGGTGCAGCTGTCCGTAAAACTGATGCTGGTGTGTTTGATTTTTCTTTGGCTAATATTCGTCACGCTAAGAAAGACGGAGATATGGGGTTAGGCGAGTCGGAAGACAATATCAAGGGAAAGACTGTAGCTATTTCTGGTTCTATGCCATTCGATACTCATGATTTTTCAAAGTTGGGAGGTACTCAAAATGGGAGAGGGGCATGCACTAACGCTGAGATCAATCATGTCTATAGGAAAAATTCTGTAATATCAGGTCCATCTGTTGTGAAATGTACAGTAGGGTTATGTGGGGGCAAGTCTGGTGGGAAAAAATTGAAAGTAAAAAATGTGAATGAGATGGTTGGATTGGACAAAGGTGTCAAGAGTTGTTTTACCAAAGGGATTGCCTGAGGGTCTCTTAAGGCTGGCATTAACGCCTTTAAAAAAAAGACATAGGAAGCAGTCTTTGCTCAAAACAATGGAGGGTGGCAGTTTTATCAGTGGAAGGTCGACGAAATATTGGGTGGACCACATGGCAGAGTCAGATATTAGAATAAACAATGGAAGACAATGGGAGTTTGTAAACCGTGACGTGAAGGATAAATTATGGGCGGCCATTATCGCTTTGGGAGTCGTAGATGAGGAGGGTAGGAAAAAGCTAGTGAGTAGGATTGAAGACTTGGAGCAAGGGAAAGAAATTGAAGTGGAAAGAAGGCGAATATAAGAGGCGCGGAATGATTATAGGATCATTAAATATTAGAAGGGGGTGAATGCACTCAAAAGAAGGAGAATTAGTTCCATAATTATTAAAGGTAAAGCGAACATTTTTCTTATTCAAGAAACAAAGGTGACTAGTATGGACGAAGCTATTGCTAATAGTTTTTGGAAATCCTTGGATATTAGTTTTTCTTTCTCTAATTCGGTGGGAAGATCAGGGGGTTTGATAACTTTGTGGAGGAACGATTGTATGTCGGTGTTGAATAGTTTTAAGGGTGATGGCTTTTTGGGTATTAAAGTGAGGTGGAAGGATAATCTTTATTATGTGGTGAATGTTTATTCTTCGTGCGATCTCAATAAGAAGAAATCTATGTGGGATGAGTTGTTAGAATTGAAGAAGATTTTGCTTGATGGAGAGTGGATCTTGGGAGGTGACTTCAATGCTATCAAGAATGGTAAAGAGAGGAGAGGTAGGAGGGCCATGTTGAATAAGAGAGAAGCAGAGTTATTTTCAGAATTTATTTTCAAAAGTGCTTTGGTGGACGTTCCTTGTAAAGGAAAAAATTTCTCTTGGTTTAGCGGAGATGGTAAGTCGAAGAGTAGGATTGACCAGTTCCTTTTATCGAGCATCGTGGTGAATAGTTGGGAAGTGATTGGTCAATTGATTGGTGATAGGGACATCTCGGATCATTGTCCCATTTAGATTATGATGGAAAGTTAAAATTGGGGTCCTAAACCGTTCAAATTTAACAATGAATGGTTCTCGAACGTTTCTTTCATTCCTTTTGTTGAAAAAGAGTGGAAAAGTTTGAAGGTGGAAGGAAGAGGAGACTTTATTCTTAAGGAAAAACTTGGGATACCCGGTCACATCGCAGTGGACTCGGTTCATGCGGCGGACATCATGTCTTTGAGGAGGAGTTTATCGGCATTTGATGGGTGGGAGGAGGGAAAAGATTCCGTGGTGTGGTTGGGAAACTCGGAGAAAGAGTTTTCGGTAGCTTCTTGTTATGAATTGTATAAGAAATTACTTATTCCATACGGCCCTCCTATAAAAAATGCGAAAGCTTTTGGCCTTTTGTGGGTGATGGAAGTGCCTTACAAGATAAAGACTTTTGGATGGAGACTTCTTCACAATAGGCTTCCGATGAAAGATCTTTTGGTGATGAGAGGTATGTCTTTTCCTTCGAACGTTTTAAAGTGTATTTTTTGTGGATATTATGCGGAAAGTAGGAATCATTTATTTTTTGGTTGTTTGGTGCTGAAGTATATTTAGAGAGAAATAGCTTATTGGGTGAGTAAAGAGGATATTTTTGAAGAGGAGTGTTTATCGAATTTTATGGATTGACACTTTTTTTTTCATAGTAAAAAGGTGAAGGATAGAAAATTGGATGTTGTTTGGATGGCTACAACTTGGAGTCTTTGGTTATTTAGGAATGGTTGGTGCTTTCGTAAGGAGGCTTGGAATGTGAATAATATCGTTTGGAACATTAAGTTGTTAGTTTGGAAGTGGTCGTTTTGCGGAAAAATTACACACCCCAATTACTCTTTTTACGAGTTTTGTATGGATCCTTTGTATTTTCTCTCATAATTGTAATTGGTTTGTAATCTTCTTTTTTTGTCGGGTTTTCCCAGTTTTCTTTGTAATCAATCGGGTTGAAGAACCCTTAGTTCTCCCTTTAACGTCATCTTGCTTTCTAAAAAAACAAAAAAAAAACATTTATTTTCTCCAATATTAACATTTCTAAAATCAAATTCAAGTTTACCTTGAGAAATAGTTGTTTTTTTTTTCTTTCAATAAGCAATTGATTATAGTTGTTTTTTTAATATACCTTGAGAAATAGTTGTATTACCAAGAATATCATATTTACAATTTTGTATTATTTTAGAAACTATTTGTTTATAAATTATTAGATAATTTAATTTTTTTATATTTTAATGATGTCATTTTAATGAAATAATTTGAAATAATAATTATGATTGATTTTTAAAAAATTATTCAAAAATTAATTATTTTTTCATAGCATAGTGACTAAAAATCACATTTTAAATATTAACAAATTGAATGTCACATATTCGAATTCGCGTTTAAATTTAAATTATTCTTGCATAACTAATAACTAAGTTGACTTAATATACATCCAAAAAATTATTTTTGGTTTAAAACATACTATATAAATTAGTGCTAGAACAGTAGAACTTGATTAAAATTGGGGTCTGATGACGTATAGAGATATGTATCATGCTTATTTGCATGCCTTGAAGTTATTTCTAACTTGTGCGTTGAATTTCCATTTTTGTGTATTAATGCCACTTTTTTCTAATTAACTAATTATATATAGAACTCCGTTGACGGTTTATTTATTTGAACATTTTTAAAAATAATATATTTTCTACTCAACATGCTGTGATCTTGAAACTATACGATGGTTGTGAAAACGACTTCTTCTAGATTCTCAAATTGAAGAGGCTGTGAATTGTGTGATGTGTTCGTTCTACGTAGAACAAATGGAAAAGATATACAGGGAGGTGGACTTGTAGTGCAAAAGTTACAACTTGCGTTAGGATATGGGACAAATTGATACTAGGGTGACAAAACAGATCTGAATTGTTATATATGTTTATTTTTCATGCAAATTTTTTGTAAGAGGGAACAAAATTTTTGGCTTGCGCTCTCAAATATGTGCGTTTTGTCCTATTTTTTGTGTGATTTTGTGAATGCCAACATTAATATACATTTTTTATATTTTTTAGACGTTAAAAATACAGTATCCGTATATCCATCTTAATTTTTGTATGATTAATATTTTAGGATTGTATCATCAACCATGTCAGCTTCATCTCACCGATTTTTATACCAGTTAAAACGAGATGGATATACCCGTTTCACAACTTAACAGCCAGTTGATACTACTAATAAACATATGTTATAATGCATTAGAAAGTTATAGCCACTTGAAGGCAATCAGTTAGATAAATAATAAGGTACAACTAGAAAAAAACAATCAATCTTGCAATTATTCAATACTGGTAGTTGTTGTTATAGGGAAAAGTAGGCAATAAATTAGCCATTTTTAGAGATATACATGATATAAAGCCATTGAACATGCATGTTTTTAACAAATTTTTAAGTTCTAAAATTGATGGATTTTATAATTTATTTAGAGACCCTTTAAGTATGATTTATATATACATATATTGTCCAATTTAATTATTACTTACTTTATATTACTCATTTAATAATGAATTTAACTGTTATGTGTTAGTATCTCTATGATTTTTTTAGTTGATTTACGAAATATTTTAAATATTCTTATGCTTTTGTAAAAGAAAAAGAAAATGGAAAATTAGTGTTATTCAAAATTTCAAACATATCGTCAGACGTTATATTCAACTACAAAAAAAAGTCACATAAAATAGACCAAAACAAAGTCATATAAAAATAGAATCACAAGATAAAAGATAAATATTTGAGTAAACAGTCAACTTGATCTTTGAATATGTGAAATACAATTAATTTAATTCATTAAATTTCGAAGACTTATGAAGTTATCCTAATATTTATAATGAACAATTCAACTTGTTTTGGCCTAATATTTAGTTCATTGTAGGAGTATATTTTATTTTAGAGCATCGTGGAGTAGCATTAATTATGTAAGGGGACACAAAGTTTGGCTTTTATATATATAATTATATAACTTATCCTTTTTATAAGTATAAGAGCCAGTTTATTATAATATTTAATTATTTTATTTAATTTTTAAAAATGTTTTCATAAATTTAGAAGTATTATGGCAATTCACACACATAAAAGTTTTGGTTTTATAAATTTCCCAAAACCTGGAACAAGGAATTATAATATGTCATTAAGTTTAGGATATCACTTTCTTCATTAATATGGCAATTTTAATGTTGTTAATGTAGATTTTAGAATATATAGAAGTCATGTGTGTCATGAAATCCTGAACATAAATCTGTCGTTAGAGGTACTAAGATTTTTTTTCTTCATTAAATATAGAGAATATTAGGGATACTCATACCAATTTACAACAGAGAGATTCTAAACCAAATGCATCTTATTTATAACAAGCAATAGGGTTCTTACAAAATTTATAGAAATTACATTTGGAACGAGGAATATCTCCTTTAAAAGACCATTTCTAAGCTAACAATTTTACTGACCAAACTAGATCTTCTAAATTAAAGAGTCATTGGAATAGGTTTAATATGCAACTAGAACATAAGATAGTAAATGTAATATAATTTTAACATAAGGTTAGTTGAATGAAGATGATTATAATTATAAAATAAGGTTAGTTGAATGAATAGTATCATATCATCTGCCATTTTCTTTCCCTTTCTATTCATACTCATGAGGTTGGGTAACAAATAAATATAATCAATCAAAATATGTGGTAGTCATTTTGTGAATAGAAGGAATATAATCAATCAAAATATGTGGTAGCCATTTTGTGAATAGAAGGGAATTGAAAGAGTTAAATTTGTTTATTGAAAATATGGAGTTGGTTGAAACTTTGTCGGTAGGAAGAAGTTTCACTTGGTTCAGTTTGGATGGGAGGGCCATGAGTCGGTTAGATAGATTTTTTTATCTCTGATAATCAGATGGATGTCTGGAAAGTAGGTGGTCAAGTCATTGGTTATAGAGATCTTGACCATTGTCCTATTTCGTTCAAGGGGAATGATCTAAATTGGGGTTCGAAACCTTTCATTTTTTTTCTTGTTGGACTAAGCACGGGGATTTTTTTCTCTTTTGCTGAAAATAGTTGGTTATCTTCGGATATTCATGGCAAAGCTATTTTTGTGTTTAAGGAAAAACTGAAACTCTTGAGAGGTTGTTGAGAAAATGAAATCTTGAAGTGTTTGGGTACTTAAATTTAGAGGTGGAGGATGCGTTAAAGGACTTTAACGATCTTGATATTGAAGGGGAAGATTGTGATATGGTGGATGGGTCGAATCTTGCTTCAAGAAGGTCGTTGGCCTCTTCTAGGGTGTGGAATTCGATTTACTTCAAAGAGAGTGTTCTTCGGCAGAAAGCTAGATGTTTATGGCTTTCAGAAGGAGACTTAAATTCTCATTTTTTTCACAAAGCAATCAAACATCGAGTTAGGAGAAATTCGTTGTTGGGGCTGAATTCACCTAATGGGTGGATTGATAAGGTGGATTTGGTCAAAGAGGAGGTTTGGTCTCACTTTGAACAAAGGTTTTCGGAATATTTGTTCTCAAGATCTCTCATGGATGGGATTCTCTTCACGTCTCTCTTGAGGGTGGATGCTCGTACCTTGGAGGTTCCTTTTTTGAAAGAGGAAGTCCATTTGGAATTGTGATGGTGATAAGAGTCTGAGCCCCGACATATTTAATTTGGTTTTCTATAAGGCTTGTTGGCCTTTCTTGAAATCAGATATTCTTGCTTTCGTTAATGAGTTTCATGCTTTTGCTTCTTTGCCCAAAGCGGTTACTTATTCATTTTTGGCTTTGATTCCCAAGGTGGATATTCCAACTTCTTTGGATGACTATATACCGATTTGCCTCTTTGGAAGCATGTATACAATCTTGGCCAAATCTTGACTCTAGATTAAAAAAGGTAGTTGGTAAGTTGGTTTCTACTTGTCAATCCGCTTTTATTCCTAATAGAAATATGTTAGTTGGGGGTTGGTGGTCAATGAAGTGTTGGATTATGCAAAGATATTCAAGAAGAGTTTTATGATGGTGAAAGTGGATTTCGAGAAGGCTTATGATTGTGTGTCTTGGGACTTTCTGAGATATTTGTTGCGTAGGATGTGTTTCGGAGAGAAATGGAGAAGTTGGATGGAAGCACTTATTTTTAATATTTCCATGTCGATTCTTGTGAATGGTAGTACGACTAGAGATTTTTTGGTTTCTAGAGGATTGTGTCAAGGAGATTTGAAGGATTAGCGAGAATGGTGAATATGGCGTCTTCAGTGGGTGATTTGAAGGGTATTCAGATTAATGATTTAGCTTACTTTAATATTCTTCAATTCACCGATGATACTTTTGTAATCGGGGATGATTCTTGGGACAACCTGTGGTGTTTTAAGGCCACTCTTCGTGGCTTTGAATTAGCTTCTGGTCTTCGGGTGAATTTGAACCAAAGTTTACTTTTGGGGGTTAATTTGGACCCGATTTTTCTTCAAGCGGGATCTTCTTTTATTAATTGGGAGATTAGTTCCTCTTATTTTATTTTTCTCGGCATTCCGGTTGGGATCAATCCTAGTAGGAGATATGTGTGGAAGCCTATTATTTCTAAGTTAAGAAGAAGGTTAGGAGGGTGGTAAAATAGACATTTATCTATTGATGGAAGATTGGTCCTTTTGAATTCGGTGTTGTCTAGTATTCCGATTTTTATATTCTCTTTTTACAAGACTCTTAAAGCAATTATCAAGGAGATTATCATGCTTCAAAGATTTTTTCTTTAAGGAAGTGATGAAGTGAAAAATAAGATTTGTTGGATTGTTTGGGATAAGGTGTGTTTACCAAAGAAAGATGGCGGTCTTGGTGTAAAATATTGTGGGAAATTTAACTTGGCTCTTAGCAAATGGAAGTGGCGTATCTTGAATGATGACAATTATTTTTGGACTAACCTCTTTCTTGTAGGTATGGTGATATCAAAACATCTATGCTTGGAGACTCGGGTTTTCACTCGAGAAGTAAAGTGTCACTTTGGTGGAGGCATCTTTGTGCGGTTGGAAGATTGGAGTCGAAACCTTTGGCAAATTGGTTCTCCTCCTCTATTTTGTGCAAACTCGGTGACAACACTTGCATTGAATTTTGGCGTGATCATTGGATTAGTCCATCACCTCTTTGCAACTTATTTTTGAAATTTTTTTGTTGACAGATTCTATGTATTCAAAGGTTACTTGTATGGGGGACTGGATTAATGGTGTATGGGAATGGGCCATTAGGTGGAGGTTAGGTCACGCTTTACGGGAAACAGATGCCCATATCGGTGATTTATTACTTTTGTTGGTTCTAGTTCAACTGCAGAGCTCTTTTCCTGATTCTTTTGTTTGGTGGAGGAATGTCAATGGTTTCTCCGTGAGTAATTCCTATAATTGCATTTGTATCAGGATTCCTGTACTTGGGATTTGGATTTTCGAATTTCCTTGGCTTTGGTTAGTTTTTGGAAAATAAAGTTTCTAAGTAGAATCCAAGTTTTTTGGTGGCGCTTATTGTGGAATAGACTTCCAACTAAATCAGAGCTATTCAAGCGTGGGGTACTGATGGGCCACACTATCTGGTTTGTCCTCTTTGCTTCGAGGTGGACGAAGACTTATATCACCTTTTTTGTCATTGCTCTATTTCAAGGAGGTGGTGGAACAAGATTTGTCTTTGGCTTCAGGTTGTTGATTATTCTTCCTCTTGCCTCATTTTGATTATTCTGCCTCTTAAAGCAATTATCAAGGAGATTATCATGCTTCAAATTATTTTGACAGTTGTAATTTCTTAGATATGATGTTGTGTTAAGTAGTTTAATTCATGTTAAGAAGATTTCGATTTGTTGGAACCAAGATGATTAATGAAAAAAAATCGTTCAGACCTAAAAATAAATTACATAGTGTGCGTCATATTTTGACTCTAAAATCATTAGAGTTCACCATGTGGAACTTTTTAATAGCTCGCACATAGTCGTCTTTTGAACAAAATTTGTCTCCCTATTTTATTTGTTCATCTGATAGCACAGACTGGTTGTAGAATATATGTGTTGATGGTTCATCTTCGTTGAAGGTAGTGGACCTTGACCGTCATCTTCAGAATCATCGTTCACCATGTTATCAACTTCTAGTTCTGGTTGTTCTTCTTCTTCGTCAACAACACCGACTTCAGCTTGTTCATCGCCAATGGGATCCACAACTTGTGACACGGGTGCCTGTGACATTTGAGGATTTTGTAGCAAAACGTACAGCTCAATCGAGTTATGCCCAGAATATTAATGATTACAAAACATATTCTGAAGATCTTCGTCATCTTGAACCTCCACCTGATAATATTTTATTTGGTTCTTGCCAAATATTACAAGATCCTGGTAGAAGATTTGTGAAAGTGGACTTCGTTCAAGTTTGACCTCTAGTCGTTTTTTTCAATACGAAACATTGGCTTTTCTGTTTAAACAAAACCGAATATAATCGGTGTTGCGAAACAAAATAAATCTTGTTGTAATCGTTTATTTTACTTCAGCAGGAAATTCCTAAACAACGAGTTATTAGAAGAGGGTGGAGACGGGAAAATTAGATCTTGTTGTAATAGTTTATTTTATCGACTATTCGACTATGTAATCATGAATTTTAATTAATATTATCAATTTTTTACTTTTATTCTTAAATGGTTTTTATTATTAAAAAAAAAAAGATATACACCCATGTGCCAAGTCATCTGACGCATGCTCCTAAATTTCGCATGCATGTGTTAAATGAGATGGTGCCATGTGTAAAATTTGCATGCATGCGCCAGGTCAACGGACACCTCCTCACTAAATTTAGGTGCATGCGCTATTTGAGATGGTGTGCACGTTTGGATCATTTCTAAGACTTGATTATGTAAATAATTTTTTTTTTTAAAATATGATTATTGATGATGTATATTTTTTTCAATATCTAATTATTGCAAACAAAAAGATAAATTTGGACTTCGAACCTAAAGAAGGAAGCAGTGCATTTAAGTCTATTATTATTTAATTAACCATTTTTACCTTAGTAATTTGAATTTATTTGTAGCTCAAAATGTAGCAGCTCAATAACTTGGTTAAACCGTTTGTATTAACCCACGACCCATGTTAACCCAACCTATTTAAACCGATTATAAAAATGGACAGAAATAGGTTTATATATCTAAACCGCAGGTTGACTTGGGTGTGGCTTTTGGGCCCGAAACCGCCCAACCCGGCCATTGTCGAGCCCTACGTAGAGTATCTTCAAATGCTTAACCATTATTTAATTTTTGTTTCATCTTTTTAACGTCAACTGTTTACATATGATTTCTTTTTATAGTTTATATAATATAAAAATATCCATGTGTGATGTAAGTATGCCTGAAACTGAAATTCACCAAAAAAAGAAAGAGCGCAGCATACTACATAGCAGGGTGACAATTTTTATTTTAATCGTCAGCTTAGGTTTATTGTCTTTAAATGAACCTGAAATTTCAATATATTTTAAATTTTAAGTATGTGATGTAGTTTATTATCATCTCGCTCCATTTAATTCAACTTTCAACACTTATCATTCATGACAAATTATATAAATGTATAAATTTATCTTTAATATTTGTATTATTATTATTATTATTATTATTATTATTACATATAATATAAATAGAAATATGTTAATAAGTAAATAAATAATTAAATTTAAAATTAGAATAAATCTTATAAAAATTGATAAAAAAAAACTCAAGAGACTTTTATATTTAAGGATAAATAAATTTTTTATGAACTAAAATAGAAAGCTTAGAAAAGCTTTATCAACAAAAAGAAAAGTCAATTGATCAGTCAACATCAACTACACATTATTAAAAGCATAGCCTTAAAAAACTAAACTTCAACATAACGTTATATGAAAACATAAGCTATATGTTTATTCAAGAGTCTATAAATACCAACCTCACAGCATCTCACTAAACCACACTCAAACTTTTGAGATAAGTAAGCTCAATCATCCCTAAAATATCAACACAATGGAGCTTCATATTTCCTTCGTTATTGTTCCCTTTTTTCTATTGTTCCTATTTCATTTGCTATCAAAATATTTCAACCCAAAAACAAACAAATTGCCACCTGGTCCAAAGAAATTTCCTTTGATTGGTAACCTTCATCAACTAGCCATGTCTAAGAAACTTCCACATCATGCTCTAGGAGACCTTGCTCATAAATATGGACCTCTAATGCACCTTCAACTTGGTGAAGTTTCTACTATAATTGTATCATCTCCAAAATTTGCAAAAGAAGTAATGAAAACACATGATCTTGTTTTTGCCAACAGGCCAAAACTTCTTTCTTCTGAAATTATGGCTTATGGCTCAAAAGATATTGTGTTTTCTCCATACGGTGATTTTTGGAGACAATTGAGGAAAATATGTGTCTTAGAGCTTCTAAGTACTAAAAGGGTTCAATCTTTTTCTTATATTAGAGAAGATGAGTCTACAAAGATGATACAATTGATTCAATCATCAGCAAACTCAACAATTAATCTCACTAGTAGAATTTTATCGATGGTGAGTAACGCTATTGCAAGGGCGGCGTTTGGTGAAAAATCACAAGATCAAGAGGAATTTGTTGTATTGGTTAAAAAGGTTATAGATTTGACTAGCGGACTTGATATTGATGATTTGTTTCCTTCAATTAAACCATTACATATGTTAACTGGGATGAGATCTAAATTGGAGAAATTTCACAAGCGCGTAGACACTATCACAGAAAACATTGTTAGACAACATCAAGAAAAGCGATCAGGAAAAGAAGACAACAATATTGATGTTGAGAATGAAGATCTTGTCGATGTTCTTTTGAGAGTACAACAAAGTGGTAACCTTGATGTCGAAATAACAACCAACAATATCAAAGCTGTGATTTGGGTAAGTAACAGTGAACTAATTATCTAATTCTTTAAATATAACCGTTTGTAAATAAGAATATTTTTTATAATCAGTGGTGACAATAAATCAGATCGATGAACAGATACATATAACCTAAAATAAGTTAGACTAAGGACATGTCAAATCTTTTTTAAGTAGAAATATATTAGAAGTGTCACATCGTTATTGACTATAAATATTTTTTTCTATCATCGGAAATATTTATAAAATTTGTATTTTCGATGATATTTCAGGATATATTTGTTGCTGGAACTGATACAACTGCAACAACAATATTATGGACTATGTCAGAACTGATGAAACACACTAGTGTAAGGAAAAAAGTACAAGATGAATTAAGAGAAGTATGCAAAGGAAAAGAAACAATACATGATTCTGATCTACAAGACTTATCATATTTAAAGTTAGTAATGAAAGAAGCATTGAGGTTACACCCACCTTCTCCATTATTGGTCCCTAGAGAAAGCAGTGAATTAACCATCATTGATGGATATGAAATACCAAAAAATACTAAACTTATTATCAATGCATGGGCTGTGGCAAGGGATCCTGAATATTGGAACGATGCTGAGATGTTTATTCCAGAGAGATTTAATGATAATTTAGTTGATTTTAAAGGGAATAATTTTGAATTTATTCCTTTTGGAGCTGGAAGAAGAATGTGTCCCGGTATATCATTTGGTTTGGCTAGTGTTATGCTTCCTTTGGCTTTATTGCTTTATCATTTTGATTGGGAGCTTCCAAATGGGATGAAACCTGAAAATTTGGATATGACTGAACATTTTGGAATGGCGGTTGGAAGGGAGAGTGACTTGTGTTTGATTCCTAGTGTTTATGTCATCTGATTCCACATGAGTCAAGTTAAATATCTAGTCTTGTGATATGTAAAATTTCAACAATAAAAGTTCAACCTTAGTCTTGTTGTATTATAATAAAATGTGATGTGATGTGGTCTTAGTATTGCAGCTGCAATGGTGTCTACATTGATTCTGCTTCCTTTATTGGAGAGATCTAGTTTTGTCCTGATTCTGATTCCTTGTTCTCTATGTTTGGCACCTCTCGTATTTTTGGTGCAGTTTGTTTTGTTGGTTCTTTGTAACTTTTTGTTGTTTGTTGTTGTTTTGGTACTTTTGGTCTAGATGGACACTCCTTGTGCCATTTCTTTGTGGTGATTTATGTGTACTTTGGTCGTTAGTGCCTTCTTCGTTTTCATTTATATATTTCATTTGCTTTTAAAAAATCCATAAATGCATTGATTGTAAATCATATGGTAATCAAACCACCAACAGATATATCAGGTTGCATTTGCAACATATCATAATATTGTAATCATAATATCATTATAATATATATCCTCTTTATTTATCTTATAGATTTATAGACTAATCAGAAAATTCTGATATATTTTAAAAGTAACTTCGTTATACTAAGTTGTAATAATTTTTTTACGAAAATGTTAAAAAAAATACCGACATTAATCAACATTGTTTTTAAAAATAAATAAATATGCTGATATTAAAATAAAAGTAAATTT
Source organism: Vicia villosa (assembly GCF_029867415.1). NCBI lineage: Eukaryota > Viridiplantae > Streptophyta > Magnoliopsida > Fabales > Fabaceae > Vicia > Vicia villosa. The sequence continues at coordinate 132,262,162 of NC_081181.1, read as the reverse complement.
TTTTAACATATTTTAATAAATTTACAATACTTTACACAAAAAAAAAGGTTTAAACACTTAAAAATTTATTCAATGATTTTATATAAACAAACACTTTTTCTATATAAAAATAGCTATATTTTAATCAACAAGTGATTATAAAAAAAACACTTGAAATTTGACATGTTTAAAAAAAAAAGCCTTTTTATGCAAGTAAAAATTGATAACATTTTTTATATGAAAAGTACATGTTAGAATTAAATCAATAGCGATTAATCATATATACACTGTAGCGCGGATGCCGCATGGTCATACATGTATATGCATGTATATAATTAAAATATCTACAAGTTGATTTTAGAAATCCATGAAGGTTAAGAGACAAACAAAAAATATCTGATGATTTATATATAGTTCTTTATCAACTGGTACTTCTAAGGTATGGACCAGATACTCCTTTAATTTAGATGAGGGGAAGAAATAAACTGCTTGTATGCAGTATATTAGGGATCATAGCATATTTGAGTCCATATCCAATTAATTAATTAATTAATTAATTTCTAAATGAAATCTAATTAGCCTTTAATTTTATTTGATCACTTAATTATTTAAGACATTTAATTTAAAAATATAATTAATATGATTAAAAAATATATATCCACATAATAATTACGGAAATATTAAAATAATATAAAAAACAATTCAAAATCTCTCATTTGATATATATATATATATATATATATATATATATATATATATATATATATATATATATATATATATATATATCATAATTCTTTAGGAATCCCGATATTATTTATCTTTAGATTTCAACTTTACAATCTAGTCTACCTCATACATCAATAACGACACCATCGCGGCTGCGTCACTGACGTATAATGTGATGGATCCTAGACGACCACCATATCAATATACTTTAATGAAGATAATAGGTAAAACGATGTTGTGTTAATTCCTCAGCACAAGGCTAATTTATAAAGAGAGGCTACAATAAATTTTCTCCTTATTGGAAAATAAAGGAATATAAACAAACATAATGGAATTTTCTAGAAAATAATAAAAAAATATTGATGTATTTTCCATTAAACCTCTCCCCCCTTAAATTGGTGCATAGTTATCTATCATGCCCAACTTGTCTCTCAAATGCTCAAAGGTAAGTCTTACCAAACTTTTAGTCATATGATATATGTAGTTTGCTGACTTGAAGTCACAAAAGGTATACATATGATTCCAGCATCTAACTTCTCCTTTATGAAGTGTCGATCAATCTCAATATGCTTGGTTCTGTCATGTTGAACTGGGTTACGAGCTATGCTAAAGGGAGTTTTACTGTTAGAGTACAATTTCAATGGAAGCTCAATTTTCATATTAAGTTCTTTTAGGACTCCAAGGATCCACAATCCTTCACAAATAACTTGTGACATAGCTCTAAACTTGGCTTCTGCACTATTTTTTGCTACAACTCCATGTTTCTTGATTCTCCATGTCACAATATTACCCAAAACATATGTACAATATCTAAAGGTTAATCTTCTATCTATGACTGAACCTACCCAATCATCATCAGTGAAGATAAACACATTTCTTTCACTACTATTCTTAAAAATTATAAGCTTTTTTTTGGGATTTCCCTTCAAATATCTTAGTATCCTATAAAATTCCTTAAGATGTTCCTTGAAAGGAGAATGTATAAATTGACTTACTACACTAACTGAGAAAGCAATATCAGGTCGGGTGTGTGGCAAATAAATCAGTTTTGTGACCAGACTCTAATATTCTACAGTATCAACATGAACATCACCTTCTCCCTAAAATTTTAGCATTAGGATCTATATATGGGTATTTGTAGGACAACATCCACTCATTCATGTTTCTTTCAATAAGTTTAGAGTGTATTTCGAATGTGAAACCATAATACCATTCTTTGACCAATCAACCATCATACCAAGAGAATATCTCATAAGTCCCAAGTCCTTGATTTTAAAGTCTACTGATAATTTCTCTTTTACTCTTGCCAATTCAAATGTATTGTCTCTAGTAAGGACAATATCATCAACATAAACAATAAGGGAATCAAATTTCCCATCTTGGGAGAACTTTGTAAACAAGGTGTGGTCAACATGTCCTTGAATGTACCCTTGTTTCTTCGTGTATTGAGTGAACTTTTCAAACCAAGCTCTACAGGACTCTTTTAATCCATACAAAGACTTATTTAGTTTGCATACATTTGATCAAGATTTGTTTTCAAAACTGGGAGGAATGTCCATATACATTTCTTCTTCTAAATCGTCATTGAGAAAGGCATTTTTAACATCTAGCTGGTGTATGGGTCAATTCAGGTTAGCAACAAGAGATAGATGAATTAATAAAATGTTGAATTTTGCAACAGGAACAAATGTCTCTGAATAGTGTATACCATATGCTTGAATAAAGCCTTTAGCCACCAAGCGAGCCTCGTACCTTTCAATTTACCCATCAAAATTATACTTCACAATTAACACCCATTTGCATCCAACTATCTTCTTGCACCGTGGTAGTGTCGTAACACTCCACATTTTGTTCTTTTCAAGAGCGTTCATCTCCTCAAGCACAACTTCCCGCCACTTTGGAATTTCTAGAGCAACCTGTACACTTTTTGGAATTTCTACACTAGACAATTTTGAGGTGAATGCAGACAAAGATGAAGACAAATTTGAATATGATATAAAATTAGACACGAGGTGTTTAGTGCAAGATCTAATAAGTTTTCTAGTGGTAACAAGATCATCTATATCAGGATACAAATCTTAGAAACAGAGATAGACTTATCTTTCTTTTTCTTAGGAGTCCCCAATTCAAATTTATGACAGTGTTGAGATGTGGACTGATTCCTTCCTTTGTGGTGATTTTTCACAAAAATCTCCCCTTTCTAGTCATGTTTCCTAAATCAAATATGTTTTCTTGAAGTGATTCATTATTCTGTGACATTTAAATTAGATCATAATTATCATCGTTTTCAAGACTCTCATTATTTTCTACATGAGAAAATGTAGACTTGAATTCAAAAAGTTCGTTACTCATGACAGGAGTAAGATCAAATAAAGAATCATGGCCATTTTCTCTTAGTGCAAAAATATAAGTCTCAAAACTTTGTGGTACAAACAAAAATAAATTATTTAAACAAACTCATGTCCTCGATTTGAAACTCTTGGTGCAGAAGTTTATTTATAGCCTCTTTATATGACATTGTTCAAAGTTTAAATTGCATTAATATGTTTTATCGATACATCTTTAATCATGTTGCATCTGTTTATACCATCTAAACTAAATTTTCTTACACAAATATTAAATAATTTATTTCTTAAAAATGCATTTGTAAAATAATATGAATAATCAACAAACTTAATTTTTCAAACAACTTTTTTAAATATGTAATTCTTTTAGTTGTTTTTTGTCCTTTGCTTATCCGATAGTCTTAAAATTTAAAATTGCATTTAATAATTTTAATTATGTTGTATCTTTTATGCAACCTAAACTAAATACTCCTACATAAATATTAAATAATTATCTATTTAAATTTTTTTGTAAAATTATATAAAATAAAAAAATGTGTACTTCAAATAATTTTTTCAATATTAATAGTTTAATCAACTATGATTAACTTACGTCTCTTCAAATGCTTAACCATTATTTAATTTTTGTTGAAAATTTCTTTAGCCACCTCCCTATGGGGGTCACCCCCAGCGAAAAACCAAAACTACCCCTGCTTCGGAAATGAACTTCCGAAGCGCTTTTTTTTTTGAACTTTTTTTGTCTTCGGAAATGAACCTCCGAAAATGTCAAAACCGTTAATATTTTCGGAAGTTCATTTCCGAAAATATTTCTGCATATACAAATTTCCCTCCTTCACTATTTCATCATTTTTCTCCAACACTTTTCCAAACCCTCTCCAAAACCCAATCAATCTCCATCCATTTTTCGTCCTAAAATCAAGTTTCAAACCGTTGATCACGTTAAAGGGAGCATAGCAAGCTACAATTTCAGGTAAACATCACTTATTTCATTCCCTATTTCACTACATTGATTCAACAAAATTCTGCTGAACACTGATATAATTCGGAAACGGCAATTGTGGATATCGGGCCGTTGCGGGTTTGCTCGGTAAAGGGGAAAATAATCACACTTTAGTCTGACGGGAACTTCTTGCGGAGTTGACTTCGTATCGGGACATCTACGGCCGACTATATGAAAATCAAGAAAAGTTTGCAAAAATTCATGATTCACTTGTTCCACCACTTACCGGTATCGCTCCGGTCTCGAAGTGGATGTCATTCCCCGATATGGGTCATCTCATAGCAAGTGCATATGATATTGTATGCGTCGATTTGACGAGGTTTGGACTATGTGAGACTTTCTTTCCACTTCATAGTCGACCGCCATTGGACTCGTCAGGCCGAATCATATGCATCGGGTATCTACGATCGCGGCACTTCGTCCAAGTGTTTTTGAAACCGGGGTGTCCTATACCGGCTACTTGTTGTCAATGGACCGCACATCGTTCAAATGAGGCGGAGACTTGGCCAGATCCTTTTGTTTCAAGAATGGCGGAGTTTGAAGAAATGATGAGCCAAGAGCGCAAGCAAAATAGAGAGCGGTCGAAGAATGAGCCTATTTTGGACTTAGGATCCACCGATTGGTTCGGTGAATTTTAGTTTGTTCCGGATCGTTTTTTGTATGTATTGTTGTTTATCATGTAAAATCGGACCGATTCAATACATTTATAATATAATTATGTTTTATGACTTGCTTGTCTAATTTATGGTTCATGTCAATTCCATATGTTCAATTTAGACAACACACTAAGCAATCAACAAAATGCAAAATTTATGTCTGTTTCTGCATAATTCGGAAATGAACTTCCGAAATATGCTAGTCTGCCTCCTATTTTCGGAAGTTCATTTCCGAAATGTCCCCTGAGGCAGGATAAGGTTTGTTAGGCCATCAATGCTCCAATAAGTCTATAAATACACACTTTTCTTCATCCTCTCCACACCACAAAACACAAATGACACAAACCTACCTCCACCTAGCATTCGTCTACTTTGAAACCGGCTACCCGATGCCGTTCCAATTTCGCTTCTCGCGCGACACGCCGTTTGCGGAGTTGATACCGTCGCTCAACACGCTTTTGCACTATCCCGAGAATCGAAAGGTTGTCAAGTTTGAGTACCGCTCGCCATCACTTAACGACGAGGGAGGCATTAAGTTCACACCTTTTGAGATCAAGAACGACGAAATTTGGCGGTTTTGTGGACAACATTCGACCGATTTTCTTCGAAAGGCCCGATCGAGTTGGACGCGAAACTTCAAAGATCGGCGGACGATGTTATCAAAATGTTGACTCATCCCCACCTACCTGTGATCAACAATATGTAACTTTAGTTATATGTAATATTATCGTTGTAATCTTCACCCGATTAAATAAAGCGAATTGTTGTTGTTTTTCATTTTCTTCTGTCCAGACATATTTTCGGAAGTTCATTTCCGAATTCCCCAAGGGGGGTGCGTTCGGAGATGAACTTCCGAAACACCACATTTTCTGAAAAAGTAACTTTATTTCGGAGATGCATCTCCGAAATCAATATTTTATATTAAAAAAAACACGTTTTCGGAGATGCATTTCCAAAAACACCTTTTTTAAGAAAAAAAGTACAGTTTCGGAAATGAACTTCCGAAACAAGGGATATTGTGGTAAATTCATCAGGGGTGGGCAAGAAGGTTGGGAGGTGGGTGAAGAAATTTTCTTTTTGTTTCAGGTTTTAAAATCAACTGTTTACATATGACTCTTTTTATAGTTTATATAATATATATTCATTGACTAGTTATCATGTGTGATGTAACTATGCATGATATTCACCAAAAAAGAAAGAGAGCAGCATGCAACGTAGCAGGGTGACAATTTTTATTTTATCGTCAGCTTAGCTTAATCGTATTTAAAAGAACCTGAGGTTTCAATATATTTTTAAGTATGTGTGATGTAGTTTATTATCATCTCACTCCATTTAATTCAGCTTTCAATTTTAATTATATTGATGACAAATTATATAAATGTATAAATTTATCTTTAATATTTGTATTATTATTACTACACATGATATAAAATATTATAATATAACATAAATAGAAATGTGTTAGTAAATAAATAGTTAACTTATATTAAAATTAGAATAAGTCTCATAAAAAGTGATAAAAAAACTCATGAGAATTTTATATTTAAAGACAGATAATTTTTTTTATGAACAAAACTAGAAAAGTTTGGTCAGCAAAAAGTAAAGTCAATAGATCAGTCAACATCAAATAGACATTATTAAAAGCATAGCCATAAAAAACTAAACGTCAACATAAGGTCTATATGAAAGCATAACAATCTATATCTCTATTCAAAAGTCTATAAATACCAACCTCATAGTATCTCACTAAACCACACTCAAACTTTTAAAGTTAAGTAATCAATCTCCCCTAAAATATCAACACAATGGAACTTCATCTTTCCTACTTTATTATTCCCTTTTTTCTATTGTTCTTATTTCATTTGCTATCAAAATATTTCAACCCAAAAACAAACAAATTGCCACCTGGTCCAAAGAAATTTCCTTTCATTGGTAACCTTCATCAACTAGCCTTGTCAAAGAAACTTCCACATCATGCTCTAAGAGACCTTGCTCATAAATATGGACCTTTAATGCATCTACAACTTGGTGAAATTTCTACCATAATTGTATCATCTCCCAAATTGGCAAAAGAAGTCATGAAAACACATGATGTTGTTTTTGCCAATAGGCCAAAACTTCTTTCTCCTGAAATTATGGTTTATGGCTCAAAAGATATTGTGTTTTCTCCATATGGTGATTTTTGGAGACAAATGAGAAAAATATGTGTGTTAGAGCTTTTAAGTGCTAAAAGGGTTCAATCTTTCTCTTATATTAGAGAAGATGAGTCTATAAAGTTGATACAATCAATTCAATCATCAACAAACTCGACAATCAATCTCACTAGTAGAATTTTCACCATGGTGAGTAATGTTATTGCAAGGGCGACGTTTGGTGATAAATCAAAAGATCAAGATGAATTTGTTGAATTGGTTAAAAAGGTTGTAGAATTGTCGAGTGGACTTGATATTGATGATTTGTTTCCTTCAATTAAACCGTTACATATGTTAACCGGGATGAGATCTAAATTAGAAAAATTTCACAAACGCGTAGACACAATCATAGGAAATATTGTTAGACAACACCAAGAAAAGCGATCCAAAGGAAAAGAAGACAACACAATTGAAGTCGAGAAGGAAAATCTCGTGGATGTTCTTTTGAGAGTCCAACAAAGTGGTGACCTTGATGTAGAAATAACAACCAACAACATCAAAGCTGTGATTTGGGTTAGTAACTTTGAACTAATATAATTCTATGTAGATGATCAGTTGACCACTAACAAATAAGAACATACTCTATAATTAAGGTTGACAATAAGTGAGATCGATCGACAGATACTTATAACATAAAATACGTTAACGCTAAGGCCAAGTCACATTATAGAAATATATTAGAATCCCACATCCGTGTTGACTATATATATATATATATATATATATATATATATATATATATATATATATATATATATATATATATATATATATTCTATTTTTGAAAATATTTATAAAAATTTGTATTTGTTGATGATATTTCAGGATGTATTTGTTGCTGGAACTGATACAACAGCAACAATAATAATATGGACTATGTCTGAACTGATGAAAAACCCTGGGGCGAGAAAAAAAGTACAAACAGAATTAAGAGAAGCATTCAAAGGGAAAAAAACAATACATGAATCTGATCTACAAGATCTATCATATCTAAAGTTGGTAATGAAAGAAACTTTAAGGTTACATCCACCTTCTCCTTTATTGGTCCCTAGAGAAAGCAGTGAATTAACCATCATCGACGGATATGAAATACCAAAAAATACTAAAGTTATTATAAATGCATGGGCTGTGGCAAGAGATCCTGAATATTGGAACGATGCTGAGATGTTTATTCCAGAGAGGTTTGATGATAGCGATGTTGATTTTAAGGGGAATAATTTTGAGTTTATTCCTTTTGGAGCTGGAAGAAGAATATGTCCTGGTATGTCATTTGGTTTGGCTAGTGTTATGCTTCCTTTGGCTTTGTTACTTTATCATTTTAATTGGGAGCTTCCAAATGAGATGAAACATGAAGATTTGGACATGACTGAACATTTTGGATTAGCCGTTGGAAGGAAAAGTGAGTTGTATTTGATTTCTAATGTTTATGCCATCTGATTCTCTATAAGTCAAGTTAAATATACTGTCTTGTGATAGGTAAAATTTCAAAAATAAAAGTTGAACCTTAGTCTTGTTATATAATAATAAAATGTGACAGTAAATGTCATGTTAATAAATAGTTATATAAAATTATGTGTAGGTTTGTAAGTTCGAATCTGTGATATATTTTATTTATTCACTTAAAGTTGAAATTTTCCGCCAAACCACAAAAATACTTGACAAAGAAAAATGTGACATTAAATTAGTCTTAAATTGGGGATGACGTTATGTGGTTGCATTTGCAACATATATCATATAATAGTATTCACATACATACTAATATAGCATATTCCTCTTTCTTCATTTTTTTTTATAAACAACTTTATATTCAAACTTAGAGTACTAGGGTACTCGAACCCGAATATAAAATACAAAGAAATCACCCCTACAGAGATAACAATCCTACTTAAATATAATCCAGAGGGTATTTAGACCACTCATAGAAATTACAATTAAGTCTCTTTGTTCCTATTTGAATCCACCGCCATGAAACATCTTGATCTTGAATATAATTTCTTCGAAATCCCCAATCTCGTTATTAAAGATAATGCCATTCCTAAATTTCCATATGCACCAAGTTACTGCTAACCAAATAGAAACCTCCCTCCCCTTGGAAACCTTTCCCTTCAACTTAAAGTAAAAATCCAGCAAGTGCTCATAACTTTCAAGCACAGGACTATGCAGTCCCTGCAAGTTTAACCAAGAAAAAACAGCCTGCCATACTTTTTAAACCAAATCGCAACTACACATTAAGTGTTGGATATCATCATAGCTACTTTGTAAATTGCAAAGGTTGCACTTTTTAGTCTTACTTGCTTATCTTTCAATCATTCTTTGCTCATGAGATTCAAGTGTTTCTTGTAATTATTTCTTTGTCACACTTGACAAGTCCTTTGATTCTTTTATGACTACTACAACATGATCGAATTTTGGAAGCAAAGATCTCAATATTTTTGCAACTATCAACCTTAATTACATCACTTCTCCACACGTTTTGATCTGATTCACGAGTCTAGTCACCCTAATAAATAAGTCAATTACACTTTTATTTTCTTCCATTTGAAGCAATTCATACATTATTTTATGAGTTTGTAACCTCCCTTCTTTCACCTTTTCAAACTACCAAACAAATTTTCCAAGATGTCCTATGCCTCTTTTGATGATTCTACATCTCTAACTTTTTCAAAGTTGTCCGGATCAACACATTGGTGGATTATAACGAGAACTTTATAATCATTCTTCTCCAATTCTATATGAGAAGTCTTTTATTCATCAGTGGCATTATCAATGATTAGTGTCACTCCATTCTTTACAATATCCCATACTACTTGATAGCAAAAGACTACCTACATATGCTTCCACCAATTATTATAGTTCTTGCCATTCATAGTGGAAAGATTTGTTGGAAAATGGCCATTCAGATAAGAAGACGTTGCTCGAGATTTCTCAAAAATCACAACCAGTTCTCTAGAAACCAGTTGTTGAAACAAAAAGTTGCATGAACAAGATCAAACTTCACTTGATTGATGCATCAACCTAGAACAACACTATCCACTTAAGTGATGCACAAACACACAAGGTTTAAATATTCAAGTTTGTTCCTCACACTTTTGGAATGGAAAATAAGAATAAAGATTGAATAGAATGAGAGTATGGAAGAAAATGAATAGAGTATTCTATTGATCACTTTCTTGGCGAGATTTCTAGGTCCATTGGAGGATAAATTTAGGGTTGGAGTTGGTTTGATAATATGTATTTTGGAATATATGAAAATATTAAAATGACTTTATTTTTTCAAGTAAGATTATGATTCTGGATAAACGAATGGATACAATCATCTTCTCCTCTTAGAACTGGTATTTTTTCCAGACTTTAAAACTTTTCATGCTTTTTTTATAAGTCATTACTATAAAATATGCATTTCTTAACAAAATATCACATCGAATAAATAAGTAACCAATGGGAAAACAAAATGTGGTGCATTTTTAAAACAAGTTTTGTAACAAATAACACATGCCAAAATAAACAAAGGGTTCTAAGTTAGTTCTACGTGTTGTGACAATTTTGTTTTTTCTTTGATGTAAAGTTAGGTCACTGCTTTCTTTAAGGTTTTGGAATTTCAAGCCTAAGTGGTAGTTGTTCTTTGTTTTTAGACTTTGTTTAAGACAGCCTTTGATAGAAATATTTTGGTGGCATACAATCTATTGTAAATTTTGATTTTATAAAATAGGTTGATGTTGTAAATGAAATTCATTAATTCGATTATGCTTATGCATGGAAATAATAATGTACTTTGAACACTAATTATGATTTGTGTTTTAAAGTGTAGACCTAACATCTAGGATCCATGATGGGTGGTATTAGCGTTGTTATCTTATAGATAGATAGGCTAGGTCCCATTTTTTGTTACACAAAATATGTTTACCCTATTGAAAAACCTAAATATTGATGCATGTGATAAGGCAAAGGAAAATTCAATCAAATACTTTGGCCATTCTAAAGAGCAGATTATCATGGCTTCAACTCAATAAGACGTATCGGATTTTTGCATGTGCAACCTAGTCTGTTGTGCAGGATCTCAGAAAAATAGAGGCCTTAAAATTTCGGGAGGTATGATTAAAAACTTATAATAGTTTAATACATGTATATATAGTTAACAATTCATGTGGTGTAGCTCATCAAATGAATTTATTTCTGATGAAGGAAAGTTTGCGGTTTTGATACTTGACTGTAGCACATTATATATTCTTATTTCATCATTTTACAAAAGCTACATACAATAACATCATTTTATTATCTTACAAAAATTATCCACAAGGGTTATATCTTATGCACGGAAAATGTATGTGTAAATTATGCCAACTAAAATTTCAATGATAAAGTGATTTTTTTATATAATAGATTGAAATTTAATTTACACATTGGTTATTTATTGTAGCCCTTACTATTTTATTTCAATTTATTTTTATATAAATTTTAGATACTATAGATATCCTAATTAAGTATCTAAACATTCATCATACCAACTCATTTATTATCAAAATATTATGATGAAATATAATTCATCATCATTTGTGCTCTAATCTATTGTTTTTCTTTTGTTATAGAAAGAAATATTGTTAAACTTTATTTTATAAAATTATATTAAAAAAGTTAACAAGATTAGTATTATTTTTAATTAAGTTATCTTAATTAAATAAATAATAAAAGGGGGGTGCATATGAAAATCTTGATTGATCCACTTGACAGAAGATATACACTGAGGCCAACATATGTTCTTGTGTTTATGTGGATGAGAGAGACAAAAGCATGTGTGGACTTAATTAAGGTAATGCTCAAAGACACTATAAGTAAAGTGGTTAAACATGAGAAAACATGTTCTGGCAATTCAACGTGTATTTGGCTTTCTAGCGCCAGAAATCGTAGATCTTTTACAAATAGTTTAAACACTTATGGATAATAATTGTGTATCCCCTAGGGCTATGGATGTTATTTTTAAGAGGATTAATTTTGCAATCCAAAAAGGGATAGTTTCATAGCTTGTTGCCTTTCGTTTATGTATAATATTTATTAATTAATATTTATATAAATGAATAAAAGATGACTATTTTTTTATTTCTTTATGATCTATTTCATTAGGGCCATTTTTTATAATTGGAGCAAAACCTTCAAATTTTTTGAGACAACCCTGTCAACAAGTAAGCGTGTTTCAATATCATGTAATACCAATTCTAATTTTACATGTGGTATCATATCTTATATTATATAATTTAGAACCGTTTTGTTTTTTTATATAATGGCATATGAATAATGCAGCATCTCAATTTTGTCTGGGGTGAATTTATTTTTCAAAATAATCGACGTCATTTTTTATCCCGCTATCTCAAAAAATTTAATAAAATTTAGGTTTATTTTTTTTATTTAAATTTAAAAAGGGGTAAAAATTAAAAATAAACAAATAAAGAAAACATAGAATACATGGTTGATTTATTAAAATTGAGGTGTCATTTTTTAGACTTGTTGATTTCTAATGAGACTCATTTGATCATTTGATAGAGTCCAAGGGTAATTTTGACTTTAAAATAATTTGAAAACTCTAAAATTAAGGTATATAAGTGAGAGCAATGGAGAGTGGTAGGAAAAAAGATATCAACTACTACATTTATCCAAGCTTCCTCTCTCATTTTAATATTAGATTAAAATAACGGTCCTACTTCATTACCCAACTTAAAATGTTGGGTAACTTTACCCACTTGACATGTCTTACATAGATTGGTTATTACTTATATCATTTGTCATGTCATGAATACTTTGTATATCATTTTATAATTGCATATTTGTCCCACTCTCAATTTGTTTTAAATTATTATTTTTTAATTAAAAATAGCATTTTCTTTTCATTCATTTTCTAAATGGACGAAATTGCGAAACCTAGCAGAAGCAACCAAAGCATCATAACCAACACAACAATGGCGGAAGTTGAAGTCGCATCAGCTGCTAAAGGATGAAATTAGAATAGAAAGTGACGTGGCATGTTTTATGGGATAAATGTTGAGTTAATTATGGGAGGTTTAAAAATCGTTCATATTACTGTCATACCCCAAATTTGTCCTACCCTTTAACTTCTAACTGGCTTAGACTTTTGCATTCATGTATATACCTTCCATTAGGTCATCTAACCTAACTCATGCATCATTAATCAATAATTCAGAATTGGAATCAAGGATCTTGAAAAGACAGGTTTCACCTATACTTTGAAACTTGCGACTGGTCCTTATTTCAAGAGCTTGGGCAGAGATGTGGCGAGTCTTCTAAGGTTCATCGTCATTGAGGTTTCTCAGAGTTGACCAAAAGGAACTTGTTTTATTACTTGGGTCACGAGGCATTGGCAAGAAGAATAGTTGAGAGAAAGTATTTTTAAAGCTTCATATAAAAAGAGAGCTTTCATTGTAACACTAAGGATCATTTGGTTTATGTCCATCAAACAATATCACCTGTGATACAAGATAACTTTGGGATTTCATTCAAGGATCTGAATTGAAATATTGAGATTACAAGAAAGAAAGGCTAAAAAAGGTTTCAAATGGTACAAAGTGAAGAGAATCCTTGTCAAAATTGTACAAGATCCTGTTACATCTACATTACATTACAAGCTATGGTGTTCCTAACCCTAAGCTTTATCATGAGTATATTGTTTTCATCCATCATCTTTTGTCCATGTGAATAAATTCACAACCTGTACATACATACATGCATATACTTTCAATCATGTCCAGAATTCCAAATTCCATTAAGGAACCATTACATTACACATTCCATTGAAAATTACAAAAAATTACACTTTTGACCTACAGTTGACCGAAGTCAACACATCTCCATCAGACCTATTGCTTCGGCTGAAACCTCAAGGCCATTTATGCTTCCTCATCATCATCCATCATGTTGCTCATTAATCTCCAAGGTTGTTTTCATACCACAAGGCTTGCTACATGATCATGTACCTGCAACATCTTAACACATCAAATGGCAGCACACATGGCATTCAATAACCAAAACAGAACCGGGTCCAGTTCGATATCATTCAATTCTAAACTAGCAGTTCATAATCCAAAGCATTCAGTCTAACTTCTGACAAGAAATTCAAAGCAAGTTCACATCATAAACAGCACCTGCATTTCGAAACCAAAAAAAACAATCCTAACATCAATATCAGTTAACTCTTTACTAACTCAATTCAAACCATGCATTTCATACACATTTCAAATATAACCCACACCAAAACCACACTAAGACAGCCCTGTATATACTCTGTCTCAACAATTATTCAAAACAGCCCTGCAACAATCATACCTGCACATGAGCCAACAACCTTGTAAAATCATTCAGAACAAAATCCACATAGCCATAAGTCAAAAACCAAAATACCAAAATAGAATTTTAAACAGCCTGCATACATACTACTTCATACCACATATTCAAAACCATACAAAATACTGCATAACCTACCATTCCACGACAGCCACACTGCACAGTTTCAGTCTGAAAGCTAATGCAAGATTGAACCAAACCTTGCTATGCTGCAAATAAACTCATACCAAAACCAGCATATTCAAGTCAAAGAAACAACCCAGCCTGCATCCAAGAAAGCCGGTTCAGAAATCAATCAAAAAATTCGATTCAACTCAGCATCACACATTCAGTGAGTCCATGCTACAAAATCAGGATGCTGCCATAGAAAGAAAAAGGAAAAAGCTTCACAAATCCTAACCATTAATAGCCATGTTCAATAACTATTCAATCCACATAAACATCATTAACTTCACACATAGAGTTCACACAAAAGAAAACAAAAAAAATAGAATATACATCCACATTCAAAACCAAACATTCATCTTACTATACAATTGCCATCAGCACGAGGCCGGTTCAGCTCAAATTCGCATAAAATTCAGTTTTAACACCTACAGGGCAAGCACAAAGTTAACATCCATACTTGGTTCATTAACATCTCAGCAAGAACTTTCCAGCAGGTTCTAATCTCTACAACCCCACAACAGCCCTGCATCAAGCAAAGAAAACCAAGTCAGTCCCACACTCAAAGAATTAAAAACTGTGCTGCAAACATAGTCCCACATTCAAGAAATTAGAAAATTCAATGGAAACTGCAATTTCGAGTCCCACATTCAAGGATTCGTCAGCATCACCCAATCATTGCCATATAAAAAGTCAGCTCCACCCACTTAGAAAGACACCCAGAAAGCACAAGCACTAAGCTTCGTCATTGTTTCGCTTGCAAACCTTGAGAGAAGAAGTGCTAAAACCTAAAGTACACACACACCATTCATCACACTCACCTTTCACTCTTCATCACTCACGCCATTTTTCTTCCCATTCACCTTCAACTCTCTCTACGACACACACACATTCATTCTCCATCTTCATCACTCTCCCACACTCATCTTCCACCTCTCTCCCTCCAATTCTCTGCAACTCCTTCTATTTCACTTCCCTCACCCTTTCACTAAAGCTCAGTTCCATTGTTGTTAGAGTTTCAACCACTGAAACTCTGATCAACAGAGCTAAACCTCAGAATTCACGTTCTTGTATATCTCTCATATTCATACTCTTCACCATCCTCTCAACGCAACAACAACAATACGACAGTTCACCGATAGATCAAAACACAGAAAAAGAAGAAGGAGAAGAGCGAGAATTTCGAGAAAAGGAAGAGGCAATTAGAATAAAGGGAGAACATACCTGTAACAAATTCTCTTCGCTGACTCTGGAATTTTCAATTTGTTCATCTCAATTCTCCAAGAAAAATAAAAAAGGGATGGCCGATTCATCATCTTTAGCTTCTGAACCATGTTCACGATTCTTCAACAACTTCGATCTTCAATGACGAGTTCTCCATCAGGTGCTTGAATCTGCGTACTTAACCAAGGTTACAACGATATCAGGGGCTCAGATCTTCAACAGCAAAAGCTAATCAAAAGAGGAGAGAGAGGACGCAACAAATCACGCTCGGAGTCGAAAGGCGCCGTCGGAGAAGACAACTCGGTCGCTCCACCGTTGTCCGAAACCAAAAGAGATTAGGATAAGAGAAGGAGAGCGTCATCGGGGTTGTGTTCGTCATGGTGGCGCCGTCAATTTGTCGATCGGAGAAGAGGTTCGGCCGTCGTCACCTGAGTACGGTTGAGGGAGAAGGAACGTTGAGTTGAATAGCCACAAGAGGTTACCCTAATTCCCCTTTTCTTTTAATTTTTTTATTCAATTACCTTTTTTTAATTAAAAATCTGATACAACAAAATTGTGAGTAGAAAGTGGATCAATTCTCTTGGGCTTATCACGAATTTGCTTTCACACCCCCACCGGGCCCATGCACACTCCATTTCTCTTTTTCTGGTTTGCTACAAAAGTCTGTTGGGCTTAACTCCCATGGGCCCTGCGCCCAGTTTCATGCATGCACCCCTATTTTAATTTTGCCCCCCCCCCCTGTGTACATATCTTCATGTTAGTTTTAGGTTCTTTTTCATATAGTTTTGTATGCTTTTTTAGGTAATAAAAACAGCAATGAAAATCAATAAAACTTTTTAACATTTTGTTAGATTTTTTAGTAATTGTTGACATAAAAACTTTCGTTAAAAGCTCATAAGAATAGTAGTATTTTTAATTCATTTTTGCACTATGTTTTTGACTTGCTACTTCATGCTTGTGTATAATTTTATACCATTGTATCCTTACTCAATTTTGCTCATGATGTGACTTTAATTTCCATGTTCTTCTATTCCTAACCTTAGGTAGAAACCATGATAACATTAGGTAGAAATTCCCTTCATACTTAGGCTAGTTTCTCTTTTTTTACAACTTCAAAACATTTAAAAATACTTGAATAAACTCCCATAAAAATACCAAGAAAACTCATAAAAAAAATGACTAATAAATACTTTGACTAATAAAAAGGGAATGGAAGCTTGTAACTTCCCTTGCTTAAGGGATGTTCGAGTGCTTGGAGCTCCCTTGCTTAAGGGTTCCATTCAGGCGTAAGTTCCCAACCTCTAAAAAATACAAACCAAAGAGTAACTCGAGTTTCCCTTGCTTAAGGGATTTCCTCGAAACACTCAAACTCTCTCTCTCTTCTCTCGCTTTCTTAAGGGCACCGTTATTTCCGCTCCATTGCATCCTAGGCTGTCCCCTTGTGCAAGAGCGCGAACGTTAACGCCGCCCAACTAAAAAACACAAAAACAAACAAAACTATGGAGCCGAACTACGGCGCTCTGATTCCTGAAAAGGATACGTAGGCATCAAGTCGCGGGGCTTGAACGAGCACATTTGTAAATATTTCCTTCTTTTCCCCGTATTTCTTTTGCATTCATCCGCATGTAGACATAGACATAGTACACACCCTTTAGATAGAAACAAATATAGGTGGATACCATCGAGTACGATGGGCGTGAGGGGTGCTAATACCTTCCCCTTGCGTAACCGACTCCCGTACCTTGATTCTCTGGTCGCAAGACCTTGTTCCTTCCTTTGTTAGGTTTTCTGATATTCCTTTCCCTTATGGGATAAATATATTGGTGGCGACTCTGTTCATTTTTCGCGAGCGTGCGACAGCTGGCGACTCTGCTGGGGATGTTGCTAGACCTATTGCGGGTCCATTCTTAGCGAGTCGATCCTAGCCTGCGTTTGTTTGTTTATTTACTGGGTGTTTACTTGTTTTATGTCTATACCTTGTATATATGTTTGCATGCTTATTCTTTGCCTGCATATCATGTTTATTCCTGTTTGCACATCATGCATATGGATTATATTCTGTGTTCCCTGGGGTCTTCTGTTCTGTTTTGCAGGTGGGGGGTTTTTGAGGTAAAAGGCCCACTACCCAGGCCAAGTGACACATAGGATTAGCGTGGATGCTCATGTTGACTCCCGTAGCGCTTGCTATGGCTGAGATTGGCATGGGGTACCACAACTGGGCGAGGTTCTTTCATGGAACACTGTGTCTGGCACGCTTGTTGCCTCAAACACTTTGTACCCCATGGGAACTGTAGACCCTAGTGACCATTAGGGACCACTTGTCCGTGTCTAGACTTCATACCCGTGAGATTGGGGTGGGACAGGAAACCTTGACTCCTACATACCTTTGGCTCTTCGTATTTGAGGTCGGACCTTTATTTGGTCCGTTCTCATGGTGCTTGATATTCTGGTATTCAAAAAGGCGTCGAACCTTTGATCCTGTGACATTTGGCCTGTACAGAAGCTTCACATCAGTAATTCAGAGGATTGTGTGGTGGTTACTCAGATCATATGGACCTTGATCCCATGCTTGCATTGCATAACATCATTGTTTTATCCACTTCATTTGTGAGGAATTCTAAAGTCTATTTCCAAAAAAGGAAATGAAAAGAAAAAAGAAATAGAAAAGCAGAAAAGAAAAGAAAAGAAAAGAAAAGATATTCTATAAAAAATAAAGCTTGGATTTCAAAAGAAAAAATGAAAAGAAAAGCGTGTGAAAAGACTTTAGGATTCCTCGGAAATGAAACATTGCATTCATATCATGCATTTCATGGTTCCGCATCAGAAGCTAATTGGGGTCCTTTCAATCCAGATCTCTGTTTCTTCAACAAAGTTGACTTCCCTACATCCGTAGCATACAAGGATTAATCAGAAGAGAATCATGGACCATCTCGAACAGAATCAGGCTGAGCTTCGTAAGGACTTGGATACTATGGGGGAAAGGATGACCCAACTCTTTGAGACTCTCCATGTTGTTGTTCAAGGGCAAGAAGAGCTAAGACAAAGTGTTGCTAAATTGGCTAATAGTACTCCGACTACTGTTGCTAATGGGGGATCAAAACCTGTGCCCGTGGAAGTTCCAAATAAGGAGGATTCACATCAAGAGAACGATTCCGAGCTTGAAGCTTTCAAGTTCCCGATCGAGGAAAATGAGAGAAAATTCCATCTCCTAGAAGAAAGATTGAAGGCTTTAGAAGGTCGAGGCTCCTCTGGTTTGAATGCTATGGATTTGTGCCTAGTGCCTGATATCAAGATTCCCGCTAAATTCAAAGTTCCCAGTTTTGAGAAATACAAGGGTATTACTTGTCCGATGAGTCACATCAAGGCATTCTGCAACAAGATGGCTCCGTACGCAGAAAATGATAAGCTTCTAATGCACTTCTTTCAGGATAGCCTAAGTGGGGCATCCCTTGAGTGGTATACACGACTTGAACGAACTCATGTCCGCACATGGGATGAACTAGCAGAGGCTTTTCTCAAGCACTACAAATACAACAGTGACATGGCTCCTACTAGAATACAACTCCAAAGTTTAACTCAGAAGGTTGATGAGTCTTTTAAAGAATATGCACAAAGATGGAGAGAATTAGCTTCCAGAGTCCAACCTCCTCTTTTGGAACGAGAGCTTGTAGACATGTTCATGAATACTTTGAAAGATCCATATCTGAATATGATGGTTGGATGTGCTTCCTCCGAATTCTCAAGTTTGTTGGTCGTAGGGGAACGAATTGAAAACGCCTTAAAGATGGGTAAAATTCAGGATATTGTTAATGTTTCCGAATTCACAGAAGAAGAGAAAAGTGAAACAAACGCAATCTCTGAGATTGAAGAAGAGGAAGTCCTTGCTTATCCTCAGGTTCAGGTTCCTAACTATCAGATGGTCCTAGTTTCTCCTGGCCAATATATTCCACAAGCCTTTGCCACCACTATCAATCAACAACCTCAGATGGTCCAACAACAACCGATTCAGTATTTGCCACAAAAGCAATGTGTTCCACATCAACAAGGTCATCCGAATCAACGCCAACCTAGAAGTAATTTGGAACGAAGAAATGCTCCGCTGGACCAGATTCCTATGACATACACTAAACTTTTGCCGTATCTAGTTCAAAGCTCATTGGTGGTTCCCAAATCTCTAAAGCCTCCACCACAACCGTTTCCACCTGGGTATGACCCTAATGTGCAATGTGGATATCATGCTGGATCAATGGGGCACTCAACTGAGGACTGCAATGCTTTCAAAGCCAAAGTACAACAGTTGATTGATGGGAGGCATATAACCCTTCAAGAAGGAAACATATGGGTGAATGGAATTCCTTTGCTCGAATAAATGCCTAGATTTCAGAAAGTCTCCAGAATCAACAAATTCTTTCCTCACAACATATAGCTTTTCTAAGTTTGACGGCCATGCAAGGTTCCTCCATGTTTGACGGTGATTACCACTCTAGCAACTATGCTTGGGGCTCCCGCACGAGGGATAAGCAAGACGTACTCTTATCTTGAGCATTGCATCACTCGCATTGCTCGAATCCCTAAAGTAAGGCAAAAGTTTACAACTCTTGGGTGATTTCGTTGGAGTTTTCTTTTGAAGTAATCTGAAGTGTTTGGAAGGAACTACAAAGAGTATTCAAGATCAACAAGTCCAGACGGAGTCAAGCCTCCTCAACTATGGAAATCATCAATTCATTTCTGCATTCTCATTTGTAGTTTTCCTTGTTTTGTTAAATGTTTCTTCCATGTAAAACTGGTTTGTTTTTAATAAAAATAATAAAAATGCATTGCATATGCTAGTTTCGAATCAATCCATTCGTGTTCACTCATATCTTTCTGTCTATCGATATCAAACTCTGGTTTAAAAAAAAAATATCAAAAGGAGAATGATGAAAAAATAATAAATGCAAAATCTCTAATTGTGTGCTTTTGAATAAAACCCCGCTGAGGATGTACAGGCATTGTTTCTAACCCCCAAACACTGGAGATATAAGGGAGTGCAACCCTCTTTAACCCCTTTGAGCCTTGAAGTAGGAGTTTCTTTTCTATACAAAAAAAAGGAAAAAACCCTCACATTTAACCCAGGGACAGGGTAGCGTTCAATTATCCTGATCGAGCAATCAAAATTCATCAGGAGTGTCCGTCCAAGGATACAACAATGGTTATCTTTCAAAAGGTTGAGGAAAGTCAATACCGCAATGGTAATCCCTCATCAACCAAAGAATGAGGCAGTCACAATCACCTCCCGCAAATCAAAGATTCAAGATCACACGACTTGTTCAAAAAAAAAAAGGTGAATAAAAAGAAAGAAAAGCCCGCTAAGTCAACAACTTGAAAACAAGTGACTTAGGCAAAAATTAGGGCATCCCGCTGGACTCCAAAATAAAATTCAAAAGAATTTGTCCAGGCAAAAGTTAGGGAAACAAAAAGAAAAGCAAAAGCAAAAAATAAGGATTAAAAGAACAAAGTCGTGTGATCAGACACCAAATCGAAAGGTAATGTGACTGCCATGTCCAAGAAGACTCCATTAATCCCTCAATCATTTCAAACTCTTTTTGAAGGATGAACGCTCGTATCAGGTTAAGTTGAACTCAGGACTGGAGAACATCACGAAGAATGGGTGGGTTAGGTTAGACTTTGAGCCTTAAATCCTTTCTTTCTAAAACCGTGAACCAGGCCACGTTACAACCCTTGAAAGACCTAATTGAAGCTGGGTTTATTTCGAAAGCACACCACACCAAGTTGTGTAAAACTGACTCCTAGATGTTTGCTTACCATTTATGTTGATATCGATATGACAAATAATTCAAACACTGAATGTCACAACTTTGTTTTAATAACTTTGATCTCGAAGCTAGCATAAGCATTGCATTAGGATTGTCATCTTCAAAACAAATATCTTTTACTTGTGAATAAACATTTGACATCAAGGAAGATCAAACAATGAACAACTGCAGAAAAAGTTGATCGATTCCATGAGCCATTCACTTCAAAGGCTGATTACTCCAAGGGGCAAGTTGTGTGAAGATTCTGTCAACTGAGGCATCCATTCAAGCTTCCATCAATCTGGGGCAATCAAGTCGAGGAATCTCTCTTGGGTTCAACCAATCTGGGGCAGTTACGTCGAGATTCGACAAATCTCTCCGAGGATCCTTTGAGGAGAATTCCTCCATAAGTCGTGAAGCTTGGGGCAAAATCTTGAGTTGTATTGTCTCTCCCCGATCATAGGAGTTTATTTCTCCTGGAACTTTGGCCTCTCCCCAAGCACATGAGTTTATTTCTCATGGGAGTTGTTCCACTCCCCCAACCTGGTCTCCTTGTCTGAATTTCTAATCCTCAACATGGTGAATCGGGGGAATCTCCTCAAACTCACCATCCCCAAGCAGTTCAAGATGTAGGGAAAGTCAGATGAAGTCACTTCCTCCCCAACAAAGCTACATTCCAACCCTCAGTGCAGTTGCCAATGATCTTTGGTACTGCAGGATTTCCGACACCGATCCATATTGGCGTCTCAGGACAACAAGCAGCGGACCCCAATAATCATGCTTCTCTATCACTAATGCCTTTATTTGGCACTCTGCACATAGTTTCCATTGCATATAGCATTGCATCCTCAAAAGCGTAGCATATCCATCAAAATGGAGCATTACGCCATAAAAAATTTTTCAAACATGCATCAATGCATAAGCCAGTTTTCATGTGCCCAGAAGGTACGAAGTGATGTATATCCCTAGAAGAAGTGTCATCTTCTCTCTCCAGTGTGGATCAGACACAATGTCTTTCTTCATCAGAATCGTTGTCTCCGAGGTTATTTCCCGCGTGCTGCGTGCAAATTAGAGTGCGAATGAGGGTGGGCATTCAACCCATCTCATTTTTCAATCGTTTGAATAACCATACTTGGTGTGTGGTAATTCGAACGATTGCCATTCTTGAAGAGTTACACTCCGCCTTTGGCCTGAGGGATTAATGTAATTCTTATGCTTCGCAAGCATCAACATCTTCGTGATTATGTCTTTTGATCGAGTCTAGTCGTCACTAGTCTTCGTGGTCCATTCCCCCGGATGGGAAAACTTTTCAGGTCCAACCCCCGTGTTGTAAATCCTTTACCTTCAAACATTCAAACCTTTTTCAAAGCCCAATTCCCGCCTTGGCAAACTTTTTCAAAGTCCAGTTCTCGCCCTGGCAAACTTTTTCAAAGTCCAATTCCCGCCCTGGCAAACTTTTTCAAAGTCCAATTCCCGCCTTGGAAAACCTTTTTCAAAGCCCAATTCCCGCCTTGGCAAACTTTTTCAAAGTCCAATTCCCGCCTTGGCAAACCTTTTTCAAAGCCCAATTCCCGCCTTGGCAAACTTTTTCAAAGTCCAGTTCTCGCCCTGGCAAACTTTTTCAAAGTCCAGTTCTCGCCCTGGCAAACTTTTTCAAAGTCCAGTTCTCGCCCTGGCAAACTTTTTCAAAGTCCAGTTCTCGCCCTGGCAAATCTTTTCCATCACTTTCAGTCCTCGTCTAATATCCTACGGTGAAGTCAGTTCCCGCCTGACAACCACCATTCATCCATATACTCCACCAGAAAAACAAAACCAAATTCTCTTTTCCCCAACAGATATCAAAACAAAAAAATAAGGATAACATTCATACCAACTTTTCAGGACAAATTTCGGGTACTTTGATATTTAACCTTCTTCTACCTTCAATGTTCGAAAGGCTAGCGCCAATCTCACTCTCAGGTTTAAGACGATTAAATAGGGGCAGCTGTCATACCCCAAATTTGTCCTACCCTTTAACTTCTAACTGGCTTAGACTTTTGCATTCATGTATATACCTTCCATTAGGTCATCTAACCTAACTCATGCATCATTAATCAATAATTCAGAATTGGAATCAAGGATCTTGAAAAGACAGGTTTCACCTATACTTTGAAACTTGCGACTGGTCCTTATTTCAAGAGCTTGGGCAGAGATGTGGCGAGTCTTCTAAGGTTCATCGTCATTGAGGTTTCTCAGAGTTGACCAAAAGGAACTTGTTTTATTACTTGGGTCACGAGGCATTGGCAAGAAGAATAGTTGAGAGAAAGTATTTTTAAAGCTTCATATAAAAAGAGAGCTTTCATTGTAACACTAAGGATCATTTGGTTTATGTCCATCAAACAATATCACCTGTGATACAAGATAACTTTGGGATTTCATTCAAGGATCTGAATTGAAATATTGAGATTACAAGAAAGAAAGGCTAAAAAAGGTTTCAAATGGTACAAAGTGAAGAGAATCCTTGTCAAAATTGTACAAGATCCTGTTACATCTACATTACATTACAAGCTATGGCGTTCCTAACCCTAAGCTTTATCATGAGTATATTGTTTTCATCCATCATCTTTTGTCCATGTGAATAAACTCACAACCTGTACATACATACATGCATATACTTTCAATCATGTCCAGAATTCCAAATTCCATTAAGGAACCATTACATTACACATTCCATTGAAAATTACAAAAAATTACACTTTTGACCTACAGTTGACCGAAGTCAACACATCTCCATCAGACCTATTGCTTCGGCTGAAACCTCAAGGCCATTTATGCTTCCTCATCATCATCCATCATGTTGCTCATTAATCTCCAAGGTTGTTTTCATACCACAAGGCTTGCTACATGATCATGTACCTGCAACATCTTAACACATCAAATGGCAGCACACATGGCATTCAATAACCAAAACAGAACCGGGTCCAGTTCGATATCATTCAATTCTAAACTAGCAGTTCATAATCCAAAGCATTCAGTCTAACTTCTGACAAGAAATTCAAAGCAAGTTCACATCATAAACAGCACCTGCATTTCGAAACCAAAAAAAACAATCCTAACATCAATATCAGTTAACTCTTTACTAACTCAATTCAAACCATGCATTTCATACACATTTCAAACATAACCCACACCAAAACCACACTAAGACAGCCCTGTATATACTCTGTCTCAACAATTATTCAAAACAGCCCTGCAACAATCATACCTGCACATGAGCCAACAACCTTGTAAAATCATTCAGAACAAAATCCACATAGCCATAAGTCAAAAACCAAAATACCAAAATAAAATTTTAAACAGCCTGCATACATACTACTTCATACCACATATTCAAAACCATACAAAATACTGCATAACCTACCATTCCACGACAGCCACACTACACAGTTTCAGTCTGAAAGCTAATGCAAGATTGAACCAAACCTTGCTATGCTGCAAATAAACTCATACCAAAACCAGCATATTCAAGTCAAAGAAATAACCCAGCCTGCATCCAAGAAAACCGGTTCAGAAATCAATCAAAAAATTCGATTCAACTCAGCATCACACATTCAGTGAGTCCATGCTACAAAATCAGGATGCTGCCATAGAAAGAAAAAGGAAAAAGCTTCACAAATCCTAACCATTAATAGCCATGTTCAATAACTATTCAATCCACATAAACATCATTAACTTCACACATAGAGTTCACACAAAAGAAAACAAAAAAATAGAACATACATCCACATTCAAAACCAAACATTCATCTTACTATACAATTGCCATCAGCACAAGGCCGGTTCAGCTCAAATTCGCATAAAATTCAGTTTTAACACCTACAGGGCAAGCACAAAGTTAACATCCATACTTGGTTCATTAACATCTCAGCAAGAACTTTCCAGCAGGTTCTAATCTCTACAACCCCACAACAGCCCTGCATCAAGCAAAGAAAACCAAGTCAGTCCCACACTCAAAGAATTTAAAACTGTGCTGCAAACATAGTCCCACATTCAAGAAATTAGAAAATTCAATGGAAACTGCAATTTCGAGTCCCACATTCAAGGATTCGTCAGCATCACCCAATCATTGCCATATAAAAAGTCAGCTCCACCCACTTAGAAAGACACCCAGAAAGCACAAGCACTAAGCTTCGTCATTGTTTCGCTTGCAAACCTTGAGAGAAGAAGTGCTAAAACCTAAAGTACACACACACCATTCATCACACTCACCTTTCACTCTTCATCACTCACGCCATTTTTCTTCCCATTCACCTTCAACTCTCTCTGCGACACACACACACTCATTCTCCATCTTCATCACTCTCCCACACTCATCTTCCACCTCTCTCCCTCCAATTCTCTGCAACTCCTTCTATTTCACTTCCCTCACCCTTTCACTAAAGCTCAGTTCCATTGTTGTTAGAGTTTCAACCACTGAAACTCTGATCAACAGAGCTAAACCTCAGAATTCACGTTCTTGTATATCTCTCATATTCATACTCTTCACCATCCTCTCAACGCAACAACAACAATACGACAGTTCACCGATAGATCAAAACACAGAAAAAGAAGAAGGAGAAGAGCGAGAATTTCAAGAAAAGGAAGAGGCAATTAGAATAAAGGGAGAACATACCTGTAACAAATTCTCTTCGCTGACTCTGGAATTTTCAATTTGTTCATCTCAATTCTCCAAGAAAAATAAAAAAGGGATGGCCGATTCATCATCTTTAGCTTCTGAACCATGTTCACGATTCTTCAACAACTTCGATCTTCAATGACGAGTTCTCCATCAGGTGCTTGAATCTGCGTACTTAACCAAGGTTACAACGATATCAGGGGCTCAGATCTTCAACAGCAAAAGCTAATCAAAAGAGGAGAGAGAGGACGCAACAAATCACGCTCGGAGTCGAAAGGCGCCGTCGGAGAAGACAACTCGGTCGCTCCACCGTTGTCCGAAACCAAAAGAGATTAGGATAAGAGAAGGAGAGCGTCATCGGGGTTGTGTTCGTCATGGTGGCGCCGTCAATTTGTCGATCGGAGAAGAGGTTCGGCCGTCGTCACCTGAGTGCGGTTGAGGGAGAAGGAACGTTGAGTTGAATAGCCACAAGAGGTTACCCTAATTCCCCTTTTCTTTTAATTTTTTTATTCAATTACCTTTTTTTAATTAAAAATCTGATACAACAAAATTGTGAGTAGAAAGTGGATCAATTCTCTTGGGCTTATCACGAATTTGCTTTCACACCCCCACCGGGCCCATGCACACTCCATTTCTCTTTTTCTGGTTTGCTACAAAAGTCTGTTGGGCTTAACTCCCATGGGCCCTGCGCCCAGTTTCATGCATGCACCCCTATTTTAATTTTGCCCCCCCTGTGTACATATCTTCATGTTAGTTTTAGGTTCTTTTTCATATAGTTTTGTATGCTTTTTTAGGTAATAAAAACAGCAATAAAAATCAATAAAACTTTTTAACATTTTGTTAGATTTTTTAGTAATTGTTGACATAAAAACTTTCGTTAAAAGCTCATAAGAATAGTAGTATTTTTAATTCATTTTTGCACTATGTTTTTGACTTGCTACTTCATGCTTGTGTATAATTTTATACCATTGTATCCTTACTCAATTTTGCTCATGATGTGACTTTAATTTCCATGTTCTTCTATTCCTAACCTTAGGTAGAAACCATGATAACATTAGGTAGAAATTCCCTTCATACTTAGGCTAGTTTCTCTTTTTTTACAACTTCAAAACATTTAAAAATACTTGAATAAACTCCCATAAAAATACCAAGAAAACTCATAAAAAAAATGACTAATAAATACTTTGACTAATAAAAAGGGAATGGAAGCTTGTAACTTCCCTTGCTTAAGGGATGTTCGAGTGCTTGGAGCTCCCTTGCTTAAGGGTTCCATTCAGGCGTAAGTTCCCAACCTCTAAAAAATACAAACCAAAGAGTAACTCGAGTTTCCCTTGCTTAAGGGATTTCCTCGAAACACTCAAACTCTCTCTCTCTTCTCTCGCTTTCTTAAGGGCACCGTTATTTCCGCTCCATTGCATCCTAGGCTGTCCCCTTGTGCAAGAGCGCGAACGTTAACGCCGCCCAACTAAAAAACACAAAAACAAACAAAACTATGGAGCCGAACTACGGCGCTCTGATTCCTGAAAAGGATACGTAGGCATCAAGTCGCGGGGCTTGAACGAGCACATTTGTAAATATTTCCTTCTTTTCCCCGTATTTCTTTTGCATTCATCCGCATGTAGACATAGACATAGTACACACCCTTTAGATAGAAACAAACATAGGTGGATACCATCGAGTACGATGGGCGTGAGGGGTGCTAATACCTTCCCCTTGCGTAACTGACTCCCGTACCTTGATTCTCTGGTCGCAAGACCTTGTTCCTTCCTTTGTTAGGTTTTCTGATATTCCTTTCCCTTATGGGATAAATATATTGGTGGCGACTCTGCTCATTGTTCGCGAGCGTGCGACAATTACTTCTAAAGGTATTTTGCCCTGCCTTCTCAGACCTTTCTCTCGTGCTGCCCGGTCCTTTCCCTGCTAACCTCCGCTCATCGTCAAGCGCTTGTCGTCCTCAATCCTCTGTAAGTTTCTTTATTTTAATTAAGGCTATTTTCTATCTTTATATCCATTTTCTAATATAAGTTTTAGGGTTTCTCCCAATTATTTAACCCTTTCTTAAGAAACCATTAAATTCGCTCAGATCCGACCCCTCCCTCTCTCTCTCTCTCTCTCTCTCAATTACAGCAATAATAAACGATAAGAAGGATGTGTTCGATTCAAGGTTCAATAATTATTATCAATTAGTTTCATTTTTTAGTTGGATTTGATATACCTAGAGAGAGGTTGAAGAGAATAAACTAATTCTTTGTGCCCGAGTAATTAACTAAACGTCCTTCGTTTGTTGTGGTAAACTTCGAAAAGAACATTGGATCATTATCAACTTTAGCCTGTAAATAACTCAAAGCAGCAAAAGCATCCCATCCTTCTATTCTTGCCATTGCTTCATTATTAAAGTAGTTATATAAGTCCTTTTTATAAAATCCAAGACCTCCATGACCACCTTTTTGAGCCATCATAAAACCTAAAATATGGAAACTTCTAACACCATGTGAGTGCAGGCCATCAACAAGAGCTTTATCTGATTCAATCAATCGAAGATACTTAGGAATCAAATGAACATAGTGTGTTGGAGTTAACTCATGGTTACGAGAGGGCTGAAATACGGAAACACTCCATTTGTCAATCACAAGATTTAGAGCTACTCGAAACGTAGCACGGCATTCCATTCGTGTGGTTGGTCTTGGATCTCTACATCGTCCCCTCTTCTTATCACTCTTACCTTATCTGTTACAAACTAATTGACGAACAGTTATATTACCATCATAATCACGTTTTACATCATCTTTTTCTTATTGCAAACCCGTGATTTTTGGCATATATTTCATAGAAATTTATTGTTTTTTCCTCAAAAGCAAATTCCAAACCTCTTATATCATCACCTGTCACGTCATTAATCTTTTTGTAAATATCCATGTCCTCTTTTCCTTCTTCATCACCGACATTATTACAATTAGCTAATTCTTCACAATCTATATCTCCGTAGTCTACATCCATTTGAACCTAATAAAAATACGCAAACAAATATAAATATTTTAGATTCTCCATCTACATAACAGTATGAGAGCTAAAACCTCAACAAACAGATACTTTTTCTTACAACTTTACTTTAACACTAAATCAAGATGTAATATTACTAATATGAATAAAACCGTGTAAAAATTAGTGTTACTGCTCTATTGCAAATTCTGTAGCAGAATGTTGTTACTGCTATAATGCAAATTCTGCATTTCAGAAGTCATAATAACACATCTATTTATCTCTCTCGGTAGCTAGTCTATGCTTATATCTTTCATACAAATTGAAGTGTTGTACAACCACACACTAGCACCGCCAATATTTCTTTACGAATATATATATATATATATATATATATATATATATATATATATATATATATATTGATTTCCGTTTTTTTGAGTTTTTATTCTATTTGGATTTAGTTTATGACCCAAAAAATTTATGTTTGTTTGCTGTAAGATTTAATCTTTATGAAATTGAGCAAGTAAATATATATTCAATATATTTGTGTAAAATATTATTTACACAATATATTTTGATTTACTTAAGCAATATATGTTTGTTTGCTGTAAAAATTTATGTCAAATATTCAATATGATTCTCCACTATGACTCATCTTTCTCTCTTTGTAAATGCATCTAAATCAAAGAGTATATTAAATTTTCATAACAGTACCAATGGTTATCATATCTTGTTCTCTTTTTCATAGCAGCAACAGTAGCGCAACAAACATAACCCCCACAAACTATCAATGTTTAAGACAAAACCCGTCTAAGAATATTAATAACAGAAAATAAATATAAAATTACTCATCTATGAACATTAATAACATAAACCAAATACAAAATTACCCATCTATGAATATTAATAACATAAAAAGAAAATATAAAATTAAAGAAAAAAAGAGAAATTACCTTGTGAAAATGAATAGAAATCTAGCAAAGTATGGGTGTAGCATTGAAATGTATGAGTGAGAAAGAAGAGAATGGTTGAGAGAATAGCAAAGATGAAGAAGTTGATGAAGTTAAGAAAGAAGAGATTGTTTTAATTGAAGAGTTTAGAGAGTAGTGAATCAAAGTGTAGAAGAAGAAAGAAAATTGGTATAAGAATAGATAAACATGAAAAAAGAAATGGAAAAGATTTAGTTTTATTTTAAAACAAAATAAAAAATTACCATTAATATATTTGAAGTAAATATATAATTATTTAAAAATATATACCTATTTGGTAATAAAAATATGACACATCATAATGGACACCTAATAGCTTCTGCATTTGACAATCTGATGGGTAAGGTCAGTGCCGACCCTGAGGCATGCCTTCTGCCGAGGGCCTCCTAATTACAAGAGCCTCATTTATTAGTACTCATATAAGGTTGTTTGTTTTATGTGTTTTAATAAAAACATAAATAAATATTAGTAGACAAAAATAGCACTATGAGACTAGTCTGTGATGATGTTTTACGTTCCTTTCTTCTCTTATTCACCTACAATATAAAATAATATTAAATACTATATGTTTCCTTTTTAAATCTTAAGATAAAATAATATTAAAATAAACATAGTTATATATTTTTAAGATAGTATAGTAATAATTGAGGCAAATATGAGTTTGTAATTGAGTCTAACATGAGTCTAAAGACTGACTCGTCACATCATCCCTAAAAATGAATAAAAAATAATAATATAAATGTTTAGTGGGTTGGTTTTCGGTTTTCTACGGATTGGGTTTATATATCTAAATTGATAATTTTATTTATATAATCTACTAATTTAATTGTTATTTTTTTTTGTTGCAAATGTTAATTTTATATAATAATTATCTCTTAATTTTTTATTTATTTATCGGTTCAACTTCAATGTTGTGAAATTTATCGATTCAATTTTAATGCTGCGAAATTTATCAATTCAATTTCAACGCTGTGGAATTTATCAACTTTAATTTCAGATTCTAAATTTATTTTCATTATTCCTATATGCTTTCTAAGATTAGAAAGTTTGATCTTGGATGTGAGAAGCGTAAGAAAAAAACTTGATCAGACCGTTTTGTAATGTTAGTTGCACGGATAAATAATTATATTTGATGTTGTTGATGTTATTTACAATTTACATAGATGATGGTCTTTTTTAAAAAAATTGTATTTTTATTAGGGGTCCATTTTTATTATTCGCCCTGGGCCTGTAAAAAGTCAAGACCGGTCCTGGGTAAGGTTACCCAACTTTTTTAGATTGTGTAAATAATATTTTATACAAATATATTCAATACATATTTACACAAAGGGTGTCAACACCAAGTTCTTTTCCGTGTAATAAAAAACGTTTCCAAAATCTTTTCACAAATAAATCGATCAAAAAAAGAATGGTTTGGATGTATATATCCTCTATGTTCCCTGAGTATTTGAATGATATGCTTGTCTTCCATTCAAAATATGTTAATTAGATGAATTTAGTCCGGTCCTTATGGTATTAAAAAGGATTGGTTTGGACGTATTATCCTCTCCTTTCCCTGAGTATTGTGACTGTTATCCGTACTTAGCTTGTGGTTCAAATGCTTGTCTCCCACTAAGTACTTATGACTTAATTTGCCTCACAATTCTCGTAAAATGATTTGGTTGAAAAAAGATTGGTTTGGATGTATTATCCTATCTTTTCCCCCAGTATATTAAATGCGAGCCATACATAGATTGTTGTTTGAATACTCGTATTTCACTTAAAATCAATCACAACCAATCAAACCATTCTTTTTTCGCACCCGTGTGACGCAAAAAATTTCACAAACAAACTTTTTTATCTATTCACTTCGAAACAAACCTACGCTTCAGCCTTCCATGTGTGAGCAACCAACAACTTTTAACCACTCGAATTTGATCAAACAAATCCATTCCGGCGCGACATACAAACAAAAACTTTAGCATCACATGCACATGAAACAAGCAATGTTTAACCGCTTGAATGCAACCTAATCATCGTTCATTAAAAACAACCAACACATACATGGTTTTCTACCCAAAATTACGTAACCTTGAGTTCCCTATCACACCTTGGGATATGTAGGAGCGAGGTTTAACGTCTCGTCAGGCACTATTTAAAAAAATCCAAAACCAGCTCTTTTATACAAAAAAAATTATATAGCCTCGAGTTCCCCATTGCAGCTGGGGATATATATGAACGAGATTCAATGTCTTGTTAGGCACAATATAAAATTACCTTGAGTTTGTTACGCTCTGGTATTTTTGGCACTGCAATAGTTGGCGACTCTACTGGGGACAATCTCCTTAAATGAGTCCACCCTAGTTTAATTGTTTTTGATGATTGTTAGCTTTGTTTATTAATTTTCTTGTATGTTGCTTTTATTATTACTGTTTATTCATCTAATTTGATGGGAATCTTCTGGTTATTGACACGTTGTGAGAAAAGGCTCTATACCCGAGTCAGAGGAAAACCTAAGCTTAAGATGGTAGTTGCATATTGTTGGCCTCCCTGACTTATTGTCTCGCGAGGTCGGCGTAGAGACCCCACCTAGAGTAGATCCTCTTTAAGGTATTATTTTCTATAAAGTATTTTGTTTCTATGGAAATATTTTCAAAATGGATTTGTGATCCTAGGAAACTTTTGTAGAACCCTAAACCAATGGCTATTATGATCAATGGTTTCATAGTGTTGACCTATTTGACATATTGTCTCCCTAGGATGGCGCCAAAACCTCTCTCAGAATAAATCTTCTTGGGGATATTGTTGTCTAGAAATTAATTTGCTATGGTGGCATTCAAATAGGATCCATTATTATTTGAACTACATCTAAAACCTTGGAGTCAATGATTGCATAGTATTGACCAACTTGACATATTGTCTCGCTTGGTCAGCGCGAACACCTCACTTAGAGTAGATCTTATTGAGGATAATGTTCGCTAGCAAGTATTTTTCTATTGATGGCAATATTATCATACAAAGTCCATGACTCTAAGAACTTTATGAAATTATAGAGCCCCCTTGTGGGAATCATTATGTACAAAGCATGCAGAATCTTCCTATCGTCAGAAACTATACATGAATTATTTGAACAACATCGCACACAACCTTCTACATCCATACATGACATGTCATTGCATTTTCATAAAAATAATCTTGCATAAAAAAATCGCATTCAGCAGCATGCATGTACATTTTTCCATAAAAAAAAAAAAAACTCATTCTAGCCTTTGTCCATGACCATCAAGCTTATTCCCCGACACCCATAAGTAATGAATAGTGATAAAGGTTAATAGATCGATAGAAACAAAACAAAGAATGTCCAATAGTAACGGTCTTAGAATTGTTATTAGAAAAAGTAATAATAATATACAATAAAAAGAGGAACAAATTACCTCGGGTTTATGCGGAAGCGAGTTCAAAATCGGTAGATCTGATACCATAATGTAAAGTAAGATTCTGATATACTAATAACAATATATGTTGATGATATATTAATAACAATCTCTTGAAAGGAATACATCGATAAGCTCGAGGAGATTTTGCTAAGAGAATTTGAGATAAAAGATCTTGACGAAGCTAAAGGAACTTGGTGATTGATATCATGCAGAACCACAAAAGAGTACAAGTTGCAAACGAGTGCATCGAAGTGCGCTAAAACCACAAACAACAATAAATAAAAAACAAACAAGAGAAAAAGAACTAACACCCAAACCTTGAAAAACCAAAACACAAAACAACCCCTTCCCCCCATTCGGCAAAAAAGTCCATCCAAAATACCAAGCACGTTACCCATGGAAAGAGAAGGCTGAAGAGAGGTAAGCATGACCACCTAAAAAACAAAGAGGGAAACTGGCTACCCAGCCCACCCCTAAAATTACAGACACCAGAGGGTACAAGTACCTGGTCGATCATTTTATATTAAAAATGCGGGTAAACGAGTATGGGTACGGGAGTACAAGTAAAAATGTTGGTGCCCGTGCAGATATGGGCTCGGGTACGAAGATTTTTTTAAACACGAGTATGGGGATTACTACTATATTATCATATCCAAACACTGCCCATTTCCACCCCTAATTTTGTGTTTACATTACATGGGACAATTATGAGTTAGAAATAAAATTCAACAATCGCTAGTCACTTCACCTACTACTGAAGAAAAATATATTTCCTTTGTTAAAAGGATCAAGGAATCAATATGGTTGAGAGTCATGACCGGGGAGTTTAGGATCACTCGATAAAGTAGTTAAGAGACACGATTAAGGAGTTGGCTAATCATGAAGTGTGTCATAAAAGGATAAAGCACTCTGACATCCGTTTTCATTTCATAAGGGATATGGTCGAGTCAAAGGATATTTTAGTTGAGAGGGAGAATTCAGAAAGGAATCCGAAGGATGTATTTACCAAGTAATTTCCTAGATCAGTGTTCAACTATTTTGATGACTCTATTTCATATAGGGTATTTACTATCCTTTTAATTACATTGTATATAATTATTATATTTTTTATTACTTAGGCTAATAATGTTGGTAAATAGTTTTAGTGAAAAAATTTACTAAACAAAATTTTCTTTTGATTGGGTGATCTTTAGATGATTCAAAATCCCTACTTCAAAGTCATGGAAGGGAAGTCTGAACTATATTCTGGAGAACATGAACTCGTTAAGAGGCATCAAACATCCATTATATGGTATGCATAACCTCTTACAGGGCCCTATATGAGATACCAAAGAATCATAAGACACACACACGCCCCTATAAGCATTTCTCAACCTACGTGGCTTGTTAAAGTGGAGGTTGATTCATGATATCTCCCTTTCTACCCAAGGATATTAATCAGCATCACCGAGAAGTTCGAGAATTTGTTGCCACTTTCGTACACCATCACTGTTAATAAACAAAAAATCACGACCGTGAGTTCTAGAGCGGGTCCGAGATTCAAGATACCTCTTAATCTTGTTATCAACGGGTTCTCAGTCGTTCAGATCCTAACAACCTTAATATAAACATGAACCCTTAAATGACCATCATAATCCTCAACCTTTTCCAAATTCACCATAGGAACTTCAGGGAAAGTGAAACCACGACCAACCTCCCTAATGTCAAACCTAATGGGTTAGCCCATACCCTCCTCCACGGATTCATTATCAAGGTCATCAAAACTCTTTATAGAGTTATAATTATAACTAATTTCTAAGACAATGAAGTAACATCCACACAGGGAGGTATAACAAGTGTAGGAACCATGTCCAACAACTCTGGGTCAACCACTCTAGTGCATAATGCGATATCTCTTATTTCTTCCTCATTAGATAAGTCCATGAAATTCATGTTTGGGTTTTCTTGGTTGACTATGGCCGAAGAAAGAATAATAAGAACAACAATAATGAGAGAGAGAGAGAGAGAGAGAGAGAGAGAGAGAGAGAGAGAGAGAGAGAGAGAGAGAGAGAGAGAGAGAGAAATATTACCTCAGACAAGCTCCAAAACAGAAGCAAATTAGACAATGAAGAAACCACCTAGAAGGTTAGAAACAATTAAGGTTTGAAAAATCGAGAAAGAAAAGGCAAATCAATAAATTAAACAATATCACTTATCCAAGGAAGAGTAAAGGGAAAATTGCGAGAAATAGAATGTTTAAGAAATCAGGTGAAAGAATCATTTAAAATAAGGTTCCATCCTTATATAAGACAATGAATGGGACAAATATATGGCCATGAATGAAGAAAGACTTAGAAGATAAAATAATGGTGGTAAATAACCTCGAGATCACAAAGACACTCAAGTGCTCTAAACAATAGTGCCACTTCTTAGTCTAGGGCTTGAAGACACGTGTTGGAATAACATTACGAAACATTTAGTTGACGGGATTGCCATTTAACGGGCATGTTCCCAATATTACCTATTCTCACTCACTAGACTTTTCCATTTCCACCTTCGAAAAGCAACGACTCGCCCGAGGAGCACAGGACAACAATAGAGGGCAACCCGCAACCTCAATCATTGCACTACAAAGTAACAACAAGGACTTGAGACGTAACAGTTCTGGGTTTGACAAAGGCCTAGAGCGACAGACCCAATTTAGAAGGCATAGTCCAAAACTTTACTAAGTAGGAGAAATGAACAAGTGGACCTTCCTTAGATGCGGGATACTTGATCCTAATCCCCAAGCATCCCATGTCGTTGGATATGATCACGTGGCTCCTTGCTTCACATGCCCGATTAGATGCGATTTCAACTACATGACGTACATGAACCTTATCACACGTTGATTACAAGTATTATCCCATTCTCACTCTCAAGCTACATTTTTTGAAACCTTATTAACTTGTGCATTGAAGTCGTAATCTTGTTGGTCCTCCCGCTCTGTCGAATAGAAAGCTCTCACCGTTGAGAAAAGCTCGTCTCTTTATCACACATGTTTCTTATTCTTCTTAGGAAAACATCCCAATTAAATAATATAAAAAATTATCCTAGACACCTTCACTATTGTGACAAACCACATAAATTAAATGCAAGATCTAGGATTTCTTGAAAATTTACTAAAACCCAACTCATGTAGTTTACAAAAAACGCAACTAGCTTATTTTTTAACTTGTTCAAATCGTTTATTTTCATTTTATTTTTTGATATTGTTGATAGTATATAATGATAAAAAAACATTAACTATAACTATACTGTACAAGAAATTTATAAAATAATCTCAAATCTTGAAAATCCCATTACGAAAATTAATTTATTGATGCATTTGGAAGAAAAGAAATAATTTATACAATTAAAAATTAATTTTGAAAATAAATCAAACAAGCCAAAAGGAGGGTCTGGAAAATAAATTTGGACTATGGATAGTCCCATCCCTAATAGCAGATTTGTTCTATCAACCTAAGTCAGGCTCAAAAATTTAAAATCGTTCACAAATTAACGAGAAATCTTCTTGCCACCCCCACATTCGTATGTTTTTAAAAATTGTGTGTTTTCGAGTTTTTTGAAGAATTTCATGAATTTTTAGAGATCTATGAGTTCTTATTGTATTTTTAAAAAATTATCGGTTTGAATTAATAGATTTTTCAAAAATCCTATGAATTTTGATCGAATTTTTCAAATACATTAATGCAAAATTTAAAAATATAAACTTTTATCAGATTTTTCAAAAAAAAATTATGATTTTTTACCGAATTTTTCAAAAAATCTATGAATTTTTATCAAATTTCCACAAAATTATAAATTTTTATCTGATTTTTCAAAATTACAAAATATATAAGATATTTTGAATTGTGATTTTTTTTTTAAATAACCAACTATTAAAAAAATACAAAAAAAATCATGTTTTCAGTTTATTTACCAAAGTGTCTAGGTTTGGGACACCGCATAGGTGTATGCGCCATATCATTTGGCGCATTAGTTTACTATATGCCAAACCATTTGGCGCAAACATTAGCAAATTAGGGCAAAAATTTTTTAGCCAATTCATTTGGCGCATTAGAGCATCATGCAACACATAGGCGCCATTTGGTATGGCTCCTATGTGTTGGGGTATTTTTTTTAAAAAAAATATCCATTTTGTGTTTTTTCGCGCAAAGTTTTTAAAAACGTCCGATAAACCGATTTCGTAAAATTCTTACTGACCCTAAATAATGTTTGCGTTGTCGATTTCGGTTTTTTAATAAAACACATTTTATTGATGAAAGACTAAAGAAAGGTTACAAGAGGTGGTAAACGAAATTGATACATTGTCGTAAAAATAAATTACAAAGTAGATTAAACTTGCAACGAGGTCGAACCACGACTAGGACATTTATTTTTATTGTGCCCCACTTGACGACAAATGCTGCATTTTCTTTCCATTTTGTCGTGAACATCCATTTCGGTTCTAATCCGCGTACTATTGGGGCGACCCTTTTTCTTTCGCCGCATTGCGTCATTATGCTAAACTACCTCCCCATCATACTCAGGCCAGTAATCCTCCTTGGCTACCACTGGAAATGCAACACTGTAAACTCGGAGCAATATCTGAGCCTTGTAAATTGGAGACATTAGTGATATTGCGTCGCGGTGCACAAATGCACATGCCACTAAGACATGTGAGCAAGGCATACGGAAAGCTTGAAACTTTTCACAGTCGCACCAATGGTCGTCTAGTAGAACCCGATATTGTTGTCTTGGCAAACCCTCATTGTGGTCAATTATTTCGCGAACACTGAAGGTGCGGTTGAATCGATCGAAAGTAGTTACTTGATGAGTGTTTGCTTTTGCCGATTGCTCTTGCATAAATTTCATGCAACTATCACTAAACAATTGGCCTGATTCTCTAACATCACTCCACTTCTTGCCTCTCGTTGAGAATAGCGAAGCCATCCTAAAGTAGGTTGCCTCCACTAGTGCAGTGATAGGAAGGTTACAAATGCCTTTGAAAACTCCATTCATGGATTCTACCAGATTTGTCGTCATGTGGCCCCATCGCACGCCGTTGTCATAAGCCCTTGTCCATTCCTTAATTTGCGTATGTAGTCTTTCACACATAAGAAACCCTAATTTATAGATGGACGCACGCCTATCTTACTGTCCATAACACAGACGATATTGGACATCGAGACAACTTCACTACAAGACAAAACAGAAACCCTAATTTTCAAAAAATTAGGGTTTCCTAGAAGGCGCCAAACCATATGGCGCAAAGGAACAGATTTTTCCAGGAATGCGCCAAACCAAATGGCGCATATGTATCAAACCTTAGTGAATGCGCCAAATCATATGGCGCATATGTAGATGTGCCAGAATTGGTGGTCCCCACCTGTCATACCCCAAAATTTGCCCATCATATTTTCTCATATTTCAGTCCATCTGACATTCAAATACTCGAAGATACACAAGGAGGAAGCATACAGTCTCTCTCCTAAACAACGACCCTCCAACTAGGGTTTTGCTCCTCTCTAAGGAAAATCAGGTTCTGACACCTCAAGTGGGCCTCAGGGTCTCTCACATGTCTTATAATATCCTCATGCCAAGTTTCAAGCCCTGGTTCAAAAGATTACTCAGTCAACTGCTCGAACGATCAATAATCGACTGGTTGACCTAAAAGTCAAACTATGGACAAACTACAGTTAAAACTTCTGATTTTTGGTCAACATCCTCATTATGGAGTATCATTCATCATCTGATCAAGGATTGATCATGATTCATCAAGAAAAGCTCCAGAATCATCAAGAACCTGAGTTTCTAAAATAGGGTTTTTAAGGAAAAAGTCAACTAAACTTTGACCGGCCGTAACTCCCACATGGAACATCAGAAATTTCCCATCCAAAGCTCAATTTGAAGGAAATTGAATTCTCTACAATTTTGTATCTCACATGCCAAGACCCAAAATGCTTCATTTGAGAGATATGAGCCCAAACATTACAGGTCCTTCTAAAGGATCGCAAAAAAATCGTTTTTTCTCAAAGCTCATAACTTGAACATGGTAGACTCAAGTGAGATGAAACCAAAAGGAGCTTTTAGAGGACTCTTTAAGCTTTCCAAAAAGTCCTAGAACACTTTCATATCATAAAAATTGAGAGAGTTATGAATGTCAGAAGTTGGGTAATTTTTGGGAAAGGCATGAAACTCTAAGTGAGGAATTTTGGATTTTTCAACAATGGGCCTTTAATTTTGAAACCCCCACGTGGTCATAAGCTTATAAGAGGCCCATTAACCAACTATCCTTTATTTATTGATTTTATTTCATTTTTATTTGAATTAAATCACTTAAAATTCAAATAAAATTGAATATAATCATAATTAAATGATAAATGATGGTGAGAATATTTTTTTAATTTCTTGAGCAATCTGAAAATTACCTTGGGGACCCATGAGACCAATCTTTTATTTTTATCATTATTATCTATTTGATTTTGAAATTTAATGATTTAAATTCAAAATTAATTAAATAAATGATAGAAAATATGGAGGATATGATGTCAAATTATTTTCCAATCAATATTAAGTCAAATATTTGATCCAAATTTGTGCAAGAGAAGATTGGAAAGACAAGATAAAAATTGGACCAAAATAGAAATATTTTGTCGTAATTTCATCAAATCTCATGAACTTGATTTCCAAGAAAACTTCTACCCTAATTGCCATCACTATATATTCTCTAACATATGCAAACCCTGGGGGGACGAAAATAGGAGGAGAAAAATAGGGTTTAAGGTTTCAAAAAGTTCAAAGAAACTAGGGCGTGGGAAGATTTCTTTTCCAGAAGGTTTGACGGCCAACAAACACTCCCATCATCTTCCTAAGAGATATCTATGAAAGTTGCAGGAAAAGTCGCAGGTGAAATCAAAACTAAATCCGCAGGTATGTTAAAGAAGACGATGAACAGTGCATCAGCCTTTGGACCGCGTGCGTGTTCATGTCCTATTGGCCGGTCAAGGGTCATTCCCTCTCTCCACACGCGTGCGTCCCTCTCATTGGCCGGTCAAAGATTCCATCTCTTCTCTCTCTGCGTGATTGGCTGGTTCAGAACATAGTGGGGCCCGTCTGATCTTTCTCTTTGGCTGTGCCATTATTTCGTTACTTGTTTTATATTTATTGTTCTTAAAGTAATATATGAACAAGTAAGCATTGCAGAGCAAGTGGCTGAGACAGTATTATATTACTCAAATGGAGAGGGATCGATCCCTAGCTCCTCCATCCTATTTATTTTTCAGAAACGTTTACCTGTAGATCCAGTGCGGTGTTCCTACGCAGGTCCATAGTACACCATTGCGCACTGACCATTGGATGCACACTGAAGTTAAATCTGAAGGCCCAGGAAGCTGCAGGACCACCATACACTCTCAATAAGCTGCCACACAGAGTCCCACGCCCAACTAAGTTTTCTAACTCCTCTTATTTTATTTTTTTTAATTGCATAATTTTTCTTTATTTGTTTTCTTTTTCTCTTTTTATTTAAATATTTCTCTAAATCTCTTTAACATTTACTAAAATTATTTTCTTATAATATAATTATTTTAATCATAAACTCGGTTTTTTTAAATAATTTTATCTATAATTGTTGATGAAAATTATGTTGTTTGCCTTATACGGTCGACTGGCCTTTGTTTATTGATTTGTTAGTTTTTACCCTTTCAGGGTTTGTTTTTGCCTTACCCTTGTTGGCCTCAATTATTACTGTTTTAATTTTTGATCTGCCACATTATAATTGTTGGGGACTTTAATGCACTAATGTTTCTCTTCTTTGTGTCCAATTTTCAGGTTTAATCAAAATCCTCCAATCCTCCGACAACGCGCATTACCAACTAAAAAGCTAAGTTTTCTAACTTTTTTTTCATATATTTATTTTTATTTTTAATTACATAATTCCTCTTTTATTTAGTATCAATGCCATGTACTTGCCACAAAAAGTTTTCTACCTTTCTCTTCTTTATTTTTCAGGGTTAGCCAAGATCCTCCGACTACGCACCATCAGAGCTAAGTTTCCAATCCTTATTTTATTTTATATAAATATTATTTTACTTTTTGCCTTTTGCCCAAAATATGGTTTGCCTCGAATAGTCAATACACTCACCCTTATTTATTTTCCTCTTAATTTGTAGAGTTGATCAAGGGTTCGAGGAAGATCAAGGCTCAACATAATTATTCATCCCTCTTATTCTTTATTCTTTCTGTCTTTTAATTTCCCCCAACCCCGTAGGTGTTTATTGTAATAGCGTAGGACATTTATCTTTCTGCCTTTAATTTCTGCTCATTTTTAACTGCGTGGTTAGTAATCTTAGGGAGTGCAAGCCTTTAACAGAAGTAGATAACTAATCACAAGATAAATATCTGAATTAACCACCTGATTATGCCACACACGCACCTTTAGGGTAATCCCTCTGGTTGCCTTGTTGCCTTATACTGTTGCCTTATTGTTGCCTGTTGCCTCTAAAAGTGTTAATAGTCAAAGTCCCTTGATTCCGAGGATACCTAAAGCAATGTTGCCTGTCGCCTTCAGAGTTATTGAAACTCCCTCGAAGTTGCCTCGGAAAAATAAGATGATTGTCCAATTGCTAAGGTATCCTCGCATGATGCCTTAAATGACTATTATATCCTTCCCTTAGACTACCTACCCTCTTTATGGCAAGGGACAGTCTTATGGCGAACGATTCCTCGATGACCCTTAACATCCAATTGAAAGACTTCCTGCCTTCTCATCGTATGGATAGATCCTTTCACCTCGAAAAGCTAAAAGAACAAATTTCTAAACTTAGGGTGATTGCTACTAATTGCTTGCTCTAATTCAAATTACTTTTTGCACCTCTTTTCAAATCAAATTCAAAAAGACTACGCTTATTTACAAGCTAAAGTTCTTCTTCGAAATCTTTTCTTACTCAAAGTCTTTTCAAACATCTCAAACAATTCAAAAGTGAGCTAAGCAATTAAGAGCCCATGGATAACCATGGATGCAAAGGGTGCCTTACACCTTCCCTTTGTATAACTTACCCCCCGAACTCAAAATCTTTTCAAAAGGTCTTTCCTGTTCTTTTAGCCTTTCCTAATTGGATAAAATAAAAGTCGGTGGCGACTCATGCTATCCGCAACATTTCAAATAAAGTCAGTTCACCGTATTACACCACCTGTCACGCTTGCGTCTGAATGATTCCTGTCTGTTGCATGCGTTTGAAACTATTCCAGCAAGTTCCTATGATCTGAAACGATTCCTGCTACTATTGCATGCATGCCACACTATCATGTCACCTACTGCTACTATTGCATGCACGCCACCCTATCCTGTCACCTACTTCTGCTCTGCATGCATGTCACCATGTCCTGTCATCGAAAGCTTTGCTGCATGCATGCCACCCAATTCTGCACAAGCAACACGTAACACAATTGAATGTGTTGACATGTGCAACATGCATCATGCTACCGTTTCAGCCTTCTCCCTATCACAACAACAACAACAGCAATAGGAACAACAACAGGAACATCAACAACAACAAGAACAACAACAACAAGAAGAAGAACAATATTAGTACACCCAGCAACAACAAAATCTGTTCCAGACTCCGTCCCGTTCCAACCGCAACTATTGACAATAAAATCTCTTCCAAACACAGTCCCAACCAAACAATCAAGCTGAGAGCCAACACCATATGCTAGCCCATACCAGACCCATTCACAACCACTTGGCTTTGCAGGGTACTCAAGGTCGTTCGGCCAAAACATTGAGGCTGGTTCGTCAAGGCTCCATCTAAGTCCTGACGAGGGTCCACATGCTGAATCATCTCACCACGGTACACCCTTTGGGTTTGCAACACCCTCCAATCAATTTGGGCTTTATCAAGGTAGTACAAGTGCTGATGGGTGTTACTTTCTGGAATTTGTATCCCAATCTACTCCCCCACCACCATTTATCACTTTTGAGGGCTTGGGTAACTGACTTTACGACAGTCGGTTCCCAGGAAATTATGGTGGTGTTGACGAATTTATTGACAGCGACCATCGGAACAACACAATTCCAGGCCTAGCTACACAATCACAACAAGAACCACGAAGGGGGTAGGGGTGGTCCTAGGGTTCGCGGCGGCGTCAACGACCGTCCTCGACGTGTGATAACAAGACCTAACTGCGGAACAGATGGGCTTCTTGGCGATGGAAGACATTAGGCATTTTGTTAGGTTTTCAATAATCAGTTGTTTTCGTTGTATCCAAACCCTAAAAGTAATAAAATTTGTTATTTCCGGTTTTTTTATATAGACCCGTTGTTTCGATTTCTATTACCTGATGTCAAAATAGGTCTCTAAATGTTAATTATAAAAATAAAAAAATAAATAAATATGGCCTTATGCACCATTTCATTTGGCTAAATAAAAAAAAAAATTATACCCTAATGCGCCATTTCATTTGGCGCAAATGTATGGCCAATTAGGGTAAGCCAAATGAAATGACGCATTCATCTGTTGTACCTTATTCTACGCCATTTCATTTGGCGCATACACCTATTGGGTGACCAAAACCTAGACACTTTGATAAATAACTTAAAATGTGGGTTTTTTTGGTATTTTTTTTTTAAATTTGGTTATTTAAATTTTTTTTCTTGAATTGTTTTATCGAATTTTTTGTTTGATTTTATTTTTATTAAATTTTGACAAGAATATTTTTGTCATTATGAAAATATGGAATGAAAACGTACCGTCCAGTTTTTAGTTCAAACGTTTCTCTAATCAAACGTGTTTTGTATACGCGCGCATTCGAACACACCAAGTGTTTGATTAAATGCGTCATTCAATGAAGAAGAAAACAGTCCCTCGTTTATGATCTAAACGTTGCTAAATGTCGATGAATTCAAGTCCTTTTCTTCGCAAGTTCAACACCTTGCAACTTCGCATTCAAATCCGTTTCTATACCCGTCGTCGTGACCCTTTCCCCACAAAAATCTGCCACTACCTAAACCGTGCAAAACTCATAGATTCAATTCGACTTTCTCTACGCTCTGACAACCCTAATTCCACACTCCCCACTCTCATAAGCCACCGTTTATTCGACTCTTTTGTTGTCACTCATGCACTTCGTTCTGCACCTTGTGCAGATTCTGCACTTTCACTCATTCGTACTATAGAGAAAACAGAAAGTACACATTTTTCACATACCCAGAATACCCTTCACGCTCTTGCCACTGTGCTAGCAAAATCTGGTAGATGTGATGAGCTTAAATCCCTTATTGGTGATATCCAAAGTAAACGATATGGAAATGTTAAGATCAGTTTTATGAATCTAATGCAGTGGTATGCTGCAGCTAGGGATATCGATTCTGTTCTCGAGGTTTGGGATCGGTATAGAGTTGATGCGAGTAACCGTGTTTGTACTGAGTCTTATAACATTGTTATGTCTCTTTATGTAGAAATGGGTAAGGACTAT
Source organism: Vicia villosa (assembly GCF_029867415.1). Taxonomy (NCBI): domain Eukaryota; kingdom Viridiplantae; phylum Streptophyta; class Magnoliopsida; order Fabales; family Fabaceae; genus Vicia; species Vicia villosa. The sequence continues at coordinate 132,217,212 of NC_081181.1, read as the reverse complement.
GAGGCTTTTGGAGTTTTTTGTAAAATGGTTGATGAAGGGTCGGTTCCTAACTGTAGAAGCTTTAGTATAATAATTGAGCACCTTGTGAAATCAAGGAAGTTTTTGGAAGCTATTGAGGTTTTTAATTTGTTGCCTTTGATGAGGATTAAGCGGACTTTGAAGCTGTACTCGGTTCTAATTGAAGGTTTGGTTGGTAGTAAAATGTATGACGAAGTTGGAGTTTTGGTTACTGAGATGCAAGTTGATGGAATATTACCTAGTCGAACAGTAAGTTTGTTATTGAAGCAGGTGAAGGATGAAGGATTTCTTAAGGATATTGATGAGTTGTTGTTTACAGAAATTTGCCCGGATGAAAGAATCAAGAATGTAAGATATTCTAATGATAGTAGTGATGAGGATGAGAATGAGGATGAGGGTGAGGGTGAGAATGAAAACGGGAATGATACTTTGCAATGTGATCATGTAAATGGGATCCGCTTAAAACCCTGGCTAGATCCGCGGTCTCTGGCTAGTGCCTTACAGAACTGGAGTCCTGATGAGGTATCAGCACTAGAGGATGCAAAGTTTGTATGGACAACTAGGTTGGTGTGCAAGATACTTAGATGTTTCAATAAACCAGATACTGCGTGGAATTTCTTCTGCTGGGTTGCAGATCAACCTGGATTTACTCATAATATATACACGGTGCAAAGAATCATGACCCTTCTAGCTCGCCATGGACGTACTGAGTTAGTTGATAAACTCATTTCCAAGATCAGAATAGAGGGAATGAAACTACCATTCAGCACCTTAAAGTTAATCATAGACTTTTATGGGATTTCAAAAAATGCTGATGCTGCTCTGAAGGTTTTCAACGATGATCGAATACTTTGTGGGTCTATATCAAAAGTTAATATGATGCTTCTGTATTCGTCTCTTTTAAGAACGTTAACCAAGTGTGGTAAGGATTCTGATGCCCTGGAAATGCTTGATGAGATGATTTTAAATGGAATTTGCCCGGATATGCAAACTTTTTCCGGTCTAATGCAATATTTTTCCCAACTTGGTGACATTAAAACTGCACAGACACTCTTTTCAATGGTCAGACAGAGTGGTTTTGAGCCAGACGCATATCTGTTTACGGTACTCATCGAAGGCTATTGCAAGTCGAAAAGAGCTGCACTGGCTTGGAGGATATTTGAAGACATGAAGAATTCGGGTTTGATGCCTGATTTTGCCACCAAAGAGTTGCTTGTGAAGAGCCTATGGAGAGAAGGGAGACGGAGAGAGGCCGCAGCGGTAGAAGAGAGCTGTGAGGAAGTGAATATGGTCCTTCCACCTGCATTGCCTGGTCATGTATGGACTGTCAGCTCTGCAGATCTCACAAGAGTTTTTAATATTTATTCAAATTGTTTTACTTCAAAAGGTGGCTAGAGTTATCCATTGAGCTATATGATAGGGGTGTACTCCACCATGTATGAAATCTCAGCATAAAGTATAACAAGTGAAAAACAATACCCAAATTCCTTAACCTTTAATATTTTTTTTTTGGGGGGTTGCAAAAAATTGTTAGTTGCAGTAATTGTTTGAGTTTTGAAAATGTATTGTTGGCAAAACATGAGTTGATACTCAGGAATTGGCTCTTGTTCTGATGGATACTTAGTGCTTTATTGTATAATTGTATTCACTTGGTCAAGTGCTAGAAATCATCTTGGCACAATCACTGGATGAATGAACCTTTGGTTGAGAGCTACTTTCAGTAGTCTGCTGACTTCTGCAACTTGAGGGGAATCTAATGATTTTTTATTTATCATTATTGCTGTTGCTTATTGCAATTATCAATTCCTTTTAATTTTCATACAAAAAGAGTTGTTTTCAGTTTCTTTTGTCTAAGAAGGATTTCTCTAAGCGGAACTGTGAAGACTAATCTTTCGAATTGCGTTGGACAACATGAGTGATAAAGTTGTTCATGAAGAGTTTTAACATTGTTGTATTCTTATGAAGTACAAAAGCCATACTCAAGCAAAAAAGGGCAGGGTAAGAACGACATCTTATTCTATTTAATTTAGTATGAGAAGGCAAGCTTATGTGGCGATGTAAATGCTGTTTCTATCCAAGTTAGCTTTGTACTAGAAATAGGGAACATGTAAATTATGAAGAGTTTGTTAAGGTGTTTTAATATATTAAAACCTTTGTAACTGGAAGTGTCAACATTGTTAGCTGTTCATTGTCTGTGTATATTATAATAGCATATACATCATAGACTTGGCCTTTGTTAAACGTTAAACCATATCTTTTGTGAGTTGCCCCTTATAAATATGGTAAAGGCATCAAGTTAGATAGTCGTTGGGTACCAGCCAGCTAGCTGACATAGTGTAGGAACACCATATTGGATTACAAAACTATATTATTATTACCATTTTTATTATATTCTGCGCATGATTTCATACTTAATTTGGATTTGTCCACAGTGTCTAAGATTTGAAATGGAAAAATAGTAGAACTAATGACAGAGACAGAAGCATATATTTTTAATACCAAATCAAAAGATATGTCCAAATAAGAGATAAATATAAAGTTAGAGGTATAACAATAAGTCTTGGTTGTTACTTTCCATAAGAAACTCTCTTTTCTCTTCCCCATAACTTGCATTTCATCACAATTTCACAACAATGGCTATCTTCTTTCTTCCTTCTAGTTCTCATGCTTTTTTTCTTACACTCATGTTGTTTTTCGTCACTAATATTTCAGCTCAACCACTACAACTCAGTGGAACAAACTTTTCATGCCCGGTGGATTCACCTCCTTCATGTGAAACTTATGTGACATACTTTGCTCGGTCTCCAAACTTTTTGAGCCTAACAAACATATCAGATATATTTGATATGAGTCCTTTATCCATTGCAAAAGCCAGTAACATAGAAGATGAGGACAAGAAGCTGGTTGAAGGCCAAGTCTTACTAGTACCTGTAACTTGTGGTTGCACTAGAAATCGCTATTTTGCGAATTTCACTTACACAATCAAGCTAGGTGACAACTATTTCATAGTTTCAACTACTTCATACCAGAATCTTACAAATTATGTGGAGTTCGAAAATTTCAACCCTAATCTAAGTCCAAATCTATTGCCACCAGAAATCAAAATTGTAGTCCCTTTATTCTGCAAATGCCCTTCAAAGAATCAGTTGAACAAAGGAATAAAGTATCTGATTACTTATGTGTGGCAGTCTAATGATAATGTTACCCTTGTAAGTTCCAAGTTTGGTGCATCACAGGTGGACATGTTTACTGAAAACAGTCAAAACTTCACTGCTTCAACCAACGTTCCGATTTTGATCCCCGTGACAAAGTTACCGGTAATTGATCAACCGTCTTCAAATGGAAGAAAAAACAGCACTCGAAAACCTGCTTTTATAATTGGTGTTAGCCTAGGAAGTGCTTTTTTCATTATAGTTTTAACACTATCACTTGTTTATGTATATTGTCTGAAAATGAAGAGATTGAATAGGAGTACTTCATTGGCGGAGACTGCAGATAAGTTACTTTCAGGTGTTTCGGGTTACGTAAGCAAGCCAACAATGTATGAAATGGATGCGATCATGGAAGGTACAACGAACCTGAGTGAGAATTGTAAGATTGGTGAATCAGTTTACAAGGCTAATATAGATGGTAGGGTTTTAGCAGTGAAAAAAATCAAGAAAGATGCTTCCGAGGAGCTGAAAATTCTGCAGAAGGTAAATCATGGAAATCTTGTGAAACTTATGGGTGTGTCTTCCGACAACGACGGAAACTGTTTCCTTGTTTATGAGTATGCTGAAAATGGATCACTTGATGAGTGGTTGTTTTCGGAGTCGTCGAAAACCTCGAACTCGGTGGTCTCGCTTACATGGTCTCAGAGAATAACAGTAGCAGTGGATGTCGCAGTTGGTCTGCAATACATGCATGAACATACTTACCCAAGAATAATCCACAGAGACATCACAACAAGTAATATCCTTCTTGATTCAAATTTTAAGGCCAAGATTGCAAATTTTTCCATGGCTAGAACTTCAACCAACTCGATGATGCCAAAAATTGATGTTTTCGCTTTTGGGGTGGTTCTGATTGAGTTGCTTACCGGCAAGAAAGCGGTAACAACAAAAGAAAATGGTGAGGTGGTTATTCTGTGGAAGGATTTCTGGAAGATTTTTGATCTAGAAGGGAATAGAGAAGAGAGCTTGAGAAAATGGATGGATCCTAAGCTAGAGAATTTTTATCCTATTGATAATGCTCTTAGTTTGGCTTCTTTGGCAGTGAATTGTACTGCAGATAAATCATTGTCAAGACCAAGCATTGCAGAAATTGTTCTCTGTCTTTCTCTTCTCAATCAATCATCATCTGAACCAATGTTAGAAAGATCCTTGACATCTGGTTTAGATGCTGAAGCTACTCATGTTGTTACTTCTATAGTAGCTCGTTGATATTCAAGTGAATTTAACACTGAATCAATGCTTCAGTTTCTTATGTTCAAGATGGTTACTTTGTTTAGATGATTATTGATTACATCTTTATGTGTGGAACTATAAGGTTATTTTAATTAAGGGAAGTATTCTAAATTTCTTTTTTTTTCATGTGATTCTTTAAAGCACGAGTTTGGTAAATCGAATTGTAAGCTGCTATTGAATTCGGAATAATTTTGGTTATTACGTTAGTTTTCATGATTTGAATATTGTACCTCTTACTTCAAAACCTATGCGCCGATACTTTTGATGAAACAATAGGTATGTCCGATATGACTGATAGTTGTGATTCCGTTAAATTTGTTTATTTTTTCAAATTATTCTAGTGTCGTGTTGAGAGGCCGTGTCTCTGTCTATGTTTCAGTTTAATGGAAGACTAAAATTTTTCAAGAAAGCATTTGGAAACAGCCTTTGGCACCCATAAATGTTGATGCAAAGTCAGCTATAACTTCTTTTTCTTCTCTTTTTTATGGGATGGATGGGTATTCATGTAAAGCTAAAGGCATATTTTAAATTAAAGTCATGTATATAATTGCAAAAGTCTTCTTTGGTGTTTCAATAATTGATGAAGATACCACTTACCATCGATGGTTGAGTTAGCAATACCACGTCTATATATGTGGAGAATCTTTCTTGAGCACCAAAACTTCATTGACCAGCTGCTAAAAGACAAAGTGATTGATGAAGCTTGGAAGTGATGAATCAATATGATAAAGGAATTTACTTGGTCATTCAATAAAAAAATAATATTAATACTGAAGTCTCATTTTAGTCTCACAAAAACTATAGAGGTCAGATTAGTCCTTGAGAATAAAAAGTCTCTATTAAATTCTCTACAAAATTTAACCGAGCCATGTTAGTCTCTCAACTAATATTTTTTTAAAATCGTTTTTTTCTTACTTTTAAACTGTGACTAGACTGCTAATAAAGACTCATTTTAGTCCTTCACGAAAAAGGAAGAGTCCAAATTAGCCCCTAAGGAAAAAAAGTCTATATTTAATCCTTTACAAAATTTAATCAAGCCATGTTAGTCCCTTTTTTAGTATTTTTTTCAAATCGATTTTTTTTTTTAATTTGTGACTGGACTCCTATTTTACGACTGTTGAATTGAAATTATTTATGAAGGGATTGCAGATAAATCATCGCGATACCACGACATTCTTTTCTTTGTTTGATTTATTATCAGGCTTATGGGTGGGTGACTATGATTTTTGTTGTTATGTATTCTTGTGTATTAGGCGTCGTTATTGTTTTAGTTGTTAATGATCTTTTAGGAAGATTTAGTTTTGTTAGTAAGGTGATTTAGGATAATTTCTTGCTTTTGTAAATAATACTTGTGGCGAAAATAATACACATGGTATGTTGGAAGAAAATTGGTTTATACCATATCACTTGGGTTTTGATGATAACAAAGTATTTAATGATAAATTACGTACACTAACGTATGTTTAAGTGTGCAGGATCATTAGTCAAAGAATTTACCGAACTCTGACTCTGACAGGAACATATGAAGAGAAGTTTGAGACTCAGATTATGAAAGATCAGAATATGATGACCCAAATTCTGAATGATAAGATTTAATGTCTCACATCTAGGAAACCCAGCTTCTGGTGTAAACTTAGATTCAGAAGAGCATGTGCAAAGGAACTCAACCTTTGACCCGTACTCAATTTTTGAAGTGTATCTTGTCAAGTCCAGTCATAGTTTAAAAATACGAAAAAAATCGTTTGAAAAAAATATTAAAAGATGGACTAACATGACTCAGTTAAATTTTGTAAGGGATTAAATAGAGACCTTTTTTTCTCAGGGACTAATTTAGACTCTCTTTTTTTGTGAGGGACTAAAATGGATCTTCACTGGTGGTCCAGTCATGGTTCAAAAGTAAAAAAAATTGGTTTGAAAAAAAATATTAGTAGAGGGACTAACATGGCTCGGTTAAATTTTGTAAGAGATTTAGTATGAACTTTTTTTTCTCAGGCACTAATATGACCTCTACAATTTTTGTGAGGGACTAAAATATGACTTCAGTCTAATATTTCTTTTTTGATTTATTAAAATGATATTAGCTCAATCAATTATTTATTTCCATGTCCTGAATAATTTATGGAAACTTTTATTCATTTATTAATGAAATTTTTTAATCAATTTGGTTAAATTTTGAACAATATGAATAATTAAATGGAAATGAACACAATATGCTTCTGACGAAAGTTGTCAAGATTGAATATTTCATCAATTTGAGGAATGAAATTTATGTTGTTGATTTTAGCTCTGAATGTGAATTAAGGGATAACGTTGAAGTGTAATTGCACATTCAGAGTGTTTATTGGTAGTTTTGTTCTGAGCCTTATATTGGACTTTAATTAATTTGGCCCAATAAAAATTTAGTATATATTGCATTTTGCTTTGTAAATGGTAACATGTAGAATCATTATAACTGCTTTTTCAATTATCGACTAAAAGATAGTTATAATTTCTCTTTTATCTCTTTCATCATCTTCATCTTCAACCTTGTGCCTTATATATATATATATATATATATATATATATATATATATATATATATATATATATATATATATATATATATATATATATATATTATATATATATATATATATATATATATATATATATATATATTATATATATATATATATATATATATATATATTATATATATATATATATTATATTATATTATATTATATTATATTATATTATATTATATTATATGAGTTTCAACTTACTCTAAATGATAACCTTTAAATTGAATCTAATCTAATGGTTAACATTTTGTAATTAACATTTTTACTTAGTTAACCATTTGATTTAATCTAATTTAAATGCTATTAGTTGGAGTAAGTTTAAAAAAACTTATTCTTAGAGTAAGTTGAACCCCGCTATATATATATATATATATATATATATATATATATATATATATATATATATATATATATATATATATATATATATATAATTTTGTTTTTTCATCTTTTGTTAAGTACATAATTCAAAAAGATACATCTAACGAAACAGGATCCAACTTGTTGTGATATTGTTTGAACATGAATAAATACAACACAACAAAACGCACTAGACTCAAGGATCTATAAAATGGAAACTTAAGAAAAACACGAGAGTATAAATTGAACATGACTAATATTATTAAAAAAATCAAGATGACACCCAATTAATTAGATAGGCATCAATGAATATTGCATCTCCACAATAAGAGTTGGGAATATACAATTAAAGTAGGAGAGACCGAGCAACTTCAATTAAATAATGATTTTTTTCTACATATGTGAATTTATAAAAAAAATATAATGTTTAGTAGTGAAGTTAGAAAAGGTATGTTTGGCATATTCTTTACCATTGTCAGAAAAATTATCTTTCTACCTTTCCCAAATTGCATTTGTACTATTATTATATAATTGGATAAAAAAATTAGTACTTCTAATCTAGTATTCATCAAGAAAATCTAGGTTACTGAAATACAATCATAAAAGACAACCCATTTTAAACCAAAGATATTAGAGATAGATTCAATATTTTTATGAAAATTAGAAGAAAATGTGACAATTGTGTTTTGCTAACAGACAAACGTCATACTTGAAAAGACTCAATAGAATGTTTTAAGAACGAAAACGGAAACATAGAAATAAATATATATATTAGAGAATATCCAAGACGTTTATGTTGAAGTCAAATTTGTGAGGCAAAAGAGGAATACTCAAATTGGAGATACGAGGGCAATACCTTTGGACCATCTAGATCCTTAGAGAAGTAGTATAACACTTCTTTTTTCTCTAGTTTTAATTCCAATTGTCATCCATTTGGTAAGATTCTTAAAAACACCATGAGAAGTAAAAGAAATATTACTTTACAATTTTTACAATTCTTATCATGGGAAAACTTACGGATGAAAATTAGATTGTTGAAAAGTGTAGGAACATAAACACATATTGTAATTTGAATGAAGGTTCTAAGTCAATGTTCTTAGTTCGGTCAACACGAGCACGAGAGCATTTATCAACAATGATATAAGAAATACTCGAATGTGATGTACATGAATATATTCCCTTTGTTTTAAAATAAGTGTCGTTTTATAGAAAAAAATTGTTTTAAAATAAATGTCATTCTCACTTTTCAATGTAAAAATTATTGTTATTTTTTCAATTATCCTTTAATTATCACTTTGTACACTACTTCCAATACATTAATAAGACTAATTTAATAAAAATGTAATATTTTAAAGTACTATTATTATATTTTTTAATTTGAGTGCAAAAACCTTAAACGACACTCATTTTAAAATGGATAGAATAATAATATAGAATCAAATGTTATATAATTTGAAGCACTTGAAAATAATTCAAGCATTCATAGAAATATTATCACAAACAGTAAAAAAAATGAGTGCACACTTTTAACCGTAACTCCTAAAAGCAACGCATGAGAGCACATGCCTAGGTTTATGGTGATTTTTTTTTTTTTATAAGCAAATTTGATTTCTTAAATAGATGTGAGTACTAGGGGTACTCACAACCCATTACAAAGCCAAAATTATACAGTACAAGATTAAAATCTTAGGAACTTAGAACATCTAAAGGTGCTTGGAACCAATAAAATAAAGGAACAAAATTTCCAGATTTTGCACCAATCGACAACCAAATCCAAGAAACTAATTTAATGTTTACTGTAACTTCATCTAGAACAAAATTTGCATTGTTGAACATGAAGTTGTTTCTTGAGTTCCATATTGACCATACCGTTGTTAACCAAATCAAGCACCTCTTCTTCCTTTTTAGTTTTCCTTTCAAGCTTTGAACAAACCGTTCCAAATGGTTAGCACCTACTAACTCACCCTCCATTTGAACATCCAACCACCAACAAATGTTCTTCCAAATTTTTTTTGAGAATGGACATTTGAAGAACAAGTGTTCCATGTCTTCAGACTCAGCAGAACAAAAAACACAAATCTTATCCTCATCCCTATGGATGACATTCCTTTTTGCCAATTGTTCCCTGACTGGCAGCCTATTTAACATTAACCGCCACCCAAAGATTTTTATTTTTGACGGAACATCAGTACCCCAGAACAGATTAATCGCTGCTGCACAATTTGCTTCTACCGGCCGCTCCAAGTATCGCTCCCTTAGAAACGTTGCACAGCTTTTTACTGAAAAAACCCCATCAGCATTAGGCCACCATTTAGACGTATCGACTCCATCTTCTAACGGCTTAATACCCCCCAAAATATCCAGGAGCTCCAACGCCTCTTGTACCGCTAACGGATTTTCTAGAAGTCCTTCTGCCTGTAAGTGAAGATCCCACGACCAACATTGCCCTTCTAGTGAGCCCATTTCGTTTACAAACCCCAACTTCTTGGTTGAAAGGCTGAATACCAGAGGGAATAATAGCCTAAATGCCGTTCCTCCTAACCACCTGCCAAACCAAAACGGAATAGAATTTCCAGCTCCTAAGCCAAAAGTGATGTTGCCTGCAAAACAATCAGAATTGTTAGTTTTATGTACACCTGCCATCATCATGTCTTTCCACCAAATGGAGTGTTTCTTCTCCGCCTTAAACATGGTGTTTAGGGGTCTAGCTGATCTATGGAAAAACATTGTAGTGTGTTATTTTGTGGAAAAACATTCTCTATTTGGTCAAAAATAGTGGTAAAGGTGAAACATGGCTAAAAACATAACAAAAAACACTAAATAATAACGATCAAGGAAAAGTTATTGAAAAAGAGTAACAATAATCTTCAATAAAAGAAATACTTTTTTTACCATCAGTGGCTAGGATTTATGTGAAAACGAGTTCTAAAAATTGGGAGCTATGTGATATCATGTTGATTAAAAGCTATTTGAATTGTTAAAAGTTGTATTTACAATGTTGATAAAATCCTACTAAAATTCTTATTCATTCATCTTCACACCATACATCAAATTTATATATATGCTTATCTACAAAATCCTAGCTTAACATACATATACATTAGTACTATATCACATTATACATACTGATAAACAAAACCAGAACTTAACAAACACAGAAACATCACCAACTGATCTAACTATTATTCCTTTACTATCTAGCAACATTCACTGACATTTCCCAACTCAATGAAGAGTTCAACGTTCTTGACAAAGCCGATACAATCTCATCCATCGTAGGACGATTTCCCGGATCCTTCTTCAAACAATTCTCAACAATTTCAATCACAAACATAGCCAGCTCAAACGGATAATTTCCTCGCAACGAAGAATCAATTAACTCCTTCAGCTTCTCATTACCACTTAAAAAATCTATCAGATTCTCATTACCTTCTGCTAGAATAGCAGCAACCTCTTTCCCCGTGACGATTTCCAACATCAACACACCGAACGCATAAACATCAAGCTTCGTAGAAACAATTCCGTTTTCCAAATACTCCGGCGCCATGTAACCTCTTGTCCCAACAATATGTCTTGTAGCAACAAATTGTTCATCATCATCATTATCCAATCCTCCCACACATCTCGCGAGCCTTAAACTCGCAACCTTTGCCTTGAAATCATTGTCCAGAAGAACATTAGTACACTTTAGATCCTTATGAATATATGGAGGTGAAGTGAAACTATGAAGATATTCAACTCCTATTGCAACATCCAATGCAATCTTCATTCTCTGAATCCAACTCAGAAACTTTTCATCACTCATTTTCTTGTTAGAAAATATCCAATCACTTAATGATCCATTTGCAGCATACTCGTAAACAAGATACCAATGTCCTTCGTTGAAGCTAACGCCCGAAAGGCGAATAACATTAGAATGGTTAACTTTGTTCAAAATTTGTATCTCTTTCGAAACATCTCCTTCTGTTTTCTTAATCGCAGCCAAATCGCCTTTAATCACACCGCGATAAACACAACCTTTGATCAAAAAACTTGGACTAAAATCATCTGTTGCAACCTTAATTTCCTCGAAATCATACACTTTGAAAGATTGTCCTATACCAGATATAATACTCTCTAACAATTCTTCTTCTTCTTTCTTCACAGGCTTCTCTTTCGCCGAATAAATAGTACTCTCCGAAACATTCACCAAAACATCATCTTTCTTTTTACCCTTTTTGAAGTAAAATAAAGCACATAGAATTAATGTTAAGCCTATAACTACTAGTCCTCCAAGTACTCCAACCACAACATAAACCAAAGTTTTTTTTGATTTTCTATCGGTCGAAGGAGAAGAGGAAGGCGAGGTTGATGAAGGAGAAGGTTGTTGATGTGCTTGAATTTGAGAGCTTTTAGGCTTATCAAAAAGAGGAACAAGAAGTGTTGTAAAAGGATAAATTGTAGAGTGTGTTAAAGTAAGTGTATTAGCTACAAGAGTGGTTTTGAAGTTAACACCAAATTTTCCACTAATGAATGCAACAGAATCACCCCAATCAACCAAATAGCTTAAGAGATACTTAATGTTGTTTTCAGTTTGATTCTTTGTAGGACAAGCACATCTAAGAGGAACAAGCAATTTTCTACCAGGATATATATCAGCAGGGTTATGATTCTCATGCATCAAAGCTTGACAAGTCGAAAGGCCTTCGAAAGTGTTGTTAGCAACTAGGAAATAAGTGTCTGTGTTTTGAAAAACATAGGAAGTGTTTGCTTGGTAGTAGTTACCAGAACAAGAACAGTTGACAGGAACGATTACCATCTTGTTTGTTTCGAAGGTTTCGTTTAAGGAAACCGAGTTGATTTCGGCGAGATGAGAAGGGTTTGAGCCTAGTAGGGATGATATTGTTGAAACTGAACTGTAAATTGGTTGGGATCTGAAGGTGAGGTATGCTTGGCATGTGGTTTGGCCGTTACATGTGTAGCCGCGGATTGATTTGGAGTCGCCTTTTCGAGGACAGGCTGTTGTGGATAGGCCAATGTAAGGTTGTTGTCCTAGGATGATGGAGATGTTGGTGAAGTAGAAGAAGAATAAGAGAGGGAAAATGAAGATAGGAGGGAAGGGAAAGAGATGCATATTGGTTTTGGTTGAAGAGAATGGGAGGTAATAGAGTTATGATAATGTAATATAAATAGAATCTTTTGGTGAGCCTAAGACAAGTAATCAATGTAGCATCACATGCACTTCACATTGAATGTGATTGCTTGTTCACACATCTCTAGTTCCACAATTCTAACTAAATACTCTCAACTTCTCACTCACGATTAGATCAACTAACGAGAATCAATTTCATAGTCTATTTATGAAAACTCAATTAAAGTTTGAGTGAAGTTGTGAATAAAATGATCCAACACATATATTATTTGAATAAATTAGATTTAATCTTAAAACAGTGAGAGAAACACACTCTAAAGTAATTGGCCTTCACGACTGGTCGATCTTTTGAAATTTAGTTACATATATTATTTATATTTTTTTGGGAGAGAAATGTATGTTAGAAAGATAACCGGTCTTCACGACTTGGTCGAACTTTTAGAATTTAGTTAATTTTTTTTGGGAGAGAAATTCATGTTGGAGAGAATACAAATACAAGGGCAATTTCTAAGAAGAAAGATGAATTGTGGTGATTTGGTAGTAGAAGTTGAATTATTTGTTAAAGTAATTGCAAAATAGTGGCAGGGTTGGATTCTTATTGACTAAATATCATGACAAATATTTGTTTTTTCTTATGAAAGCACTATAAATACTAATATATACTAATGCTTGGAAATTGGAAGATACTCGTTTACTTGACTTTCTGCTTTATCACTTCGGATCGTATTTTTGTAATATAAAATCAATGTGATTCAGCAGACTGGATTTTTTTTATTGAAGGTATTATTTACATTATCGAGTTACTATATTTTTTCTATTAGAAAATTCATCTAAGAGAGAAAAATTCTATATGATGTCTTTGTATTGATATTTTTAAATTATATTATACAACCGTTAGGAAAAAAAGAAAAACAAAGTTGATTTCATCTCATACCTTTCGAGATAGAGGAGAAGAAAATTTACAAGGATTTGAGGGTCAACTCCAAAGTTTTCTATCACTTAAATGTTTCCTCTCTCCTTTTTGTTTTTTCTTTCAATCTTGTCTTTCCTCTACAGAAACATACTCTATATATTTCACTTTGTTGTGAATTCAATGCCACGAACAAAGTATAAAATAAGGGATGAATAAAGGATAAGGAAGAAGAGGAGAACACGAATATTGGTTATAACTGCTATTCTTTTACTTTCTCTTAAAACAAGATTACAAGTTTACAAGAATAACAAATAACCTCTCTCACCCTAAATTAGGATTTGCAGCTTAGCAATGATGAGAGACTAGTATGCTATTTATAATAAAACCTAACATACTAACTAATGGACTTTTTCCACAAGGCCCATTACACAAGCCAACTTAATAAACAAGCTAACTTAACAAATTAGGGTTTAAACACTAAAACCTAATTTAACATGCTAACAACCCTAGCATCTTCGACACAAGCATGTGAACAACCTTCGACTTCATGCTTAACCCTGTCGAACCAAGAAGCTACCCTTCGGCCATACTAGAGTTCGATCCAATATCTCACAAATCTCCACCTTGGATCTAACTCTACAACATCAAGGAAACAAACTAGCTTTCTTCGTGCAGCTTTATCAACTGCATACAGTGGAAAAACTTGCAACTCGGCAATGTCTTGGTGATCATATCAGCAGCATTGTCTTCAGTCGAAACCTTCAGCACTTGGACTTCTCCACGCTCGATTACTCCTCTGACGAAATGCAGCCTCACATCAATGTGCTTAGTTCGCTCATGATAAGCTGAATTCTTTGACAGGTGTATTGCACTTTGACTATCACATTTAACAGTGATACCTCGACCTTGAAGTTTCAGCTCCTTCGCAAAACCTTCAAGCCACAATGCTTCTTTCACAGCTTCAGTTAGGGCAATATACTCCGCTTCAGTGGTTGATAGAGAAACAACCTTCTGAAGTGTTGCTTTCCAAATAATTGCAGTGCCAAACATAGTGAAAACATATCCAAAAATAGATTTTCTAGAATCCATACAACCTACATAATCAGAGTCGACATATCCTTCTATTACTGCTTTACTATCTTCACCCAAGGCTCCACCATAAATTAGGACTCTATTCAGAGACCCATTTATGTACCTTAAAATCCACTTCAATGCTTGCTAGTGAGCCTTTCCAGGGTTCGCCATGTACCTGCTTACAAGACTTACTGCATATGCTATGTCGGGTCTAGTACAGACCATAGCATACATCAAAGAACCAACTATATTAGCATATGGGATGCTATTCATATAGGCTCTTTCGACATCAGTACTGGGACACTGATCAATACTCAGCTTGAATTGAGGGTTTGTTGGAGTCACAACTGGCTTCGAATTCGACATACCAAACTTTTCGAGAATCTTCCGTAGATATGCCTCTTGAGATAAGCATAACTTTGACTTCTTTCTATCTCTTCGAATGTCAATTCCAAGAATCCTGGAAGCAACTCCCAGATCCTTCATATTGAACTCCTTATTGAGTTCAGCCTTCACCCTCGTCACATCTTCAACATTGTTGCTTGCTATGAGAATATCATCCACATAAAGCAACAAAATAACAAATGAATTACCAGGTCGAAATCTGAAGTAAACGCAGTGGTCGAACTGACTTCTAATGAAACTTATGCGTGCCATGAACTTGTCGAATCTCCTATTCCACTATCGAGGAGATTGTTTCAGCCCATACAAAGATCTTTTTAACTTGCACACATAATCTTTCTTCCCCTTTTCGACATAGCCTTCAGGTTGCCTCATCAGGATCGTTTCATCTAGATCACCATACAAGAACGCAGTCTTCACATCCATCTGTTCCAGTTCAAGATCGAACTGTGCCACCATGGCAAGCAACATTCGAATGGACTTATGGTTCACAACAGGAGAAAACACATCATTGAAGTCGACACCTTCTTTCTGAGTGAAACCCCTTGCAACTAACCTTGCCTTGTATCTTTTCAACGTCACTCCTTCAATTCCTCCCTTAACTTTGAAAATCCATTTACAGCTGACTAACCTTGCCGCAGCAGGTTTCTTGATCAGTTCCCAAGTATGATTATCATGAAGAGATTTCATCTCATCATCCATGGCTTTCAGCCATTCAGTCTTATTTCGACTCCTCATAACTTCCTTGTAGTCTCTAGGTTCTTCGTCTAAAACCTCACTTGCAGAGATTAAGGCATAAGCTATAAGATCTGCATACCCAAGTCTCTGAGGTGCCTTGATGACTCTTCTCGACCTATCTCTCGACAATAGGTAGTCATCGTCAGTTTCCTCAACTTCCTCAGCATCTTCTGCTTCTTCTTTGACTTCATCAGGGATATGCAATTCAACATCAACATGCTCCACCTCAACAGGAATCTCTACCTGTTCCAGCTCTTTGTCAGATGTTTCTGTACTTCGATCAACATCATCAGTTTTCTTAAAAGCCATTTCAGCTTCATTGAAAACTACATCTCGACTAGTGATACACCTCCTGTGACCTGGCTCTAGGCACCATAGCCTATAAGCTTTGACTCCTTCTGGGTATCCCATGAACATGCATTTCAGAGCTCTAGGTTCGACCTTGTCTTGCCTAATGTGAGCATAGGCTACGCAGCCAAATACTCTCAGTTTGTCGAGATCTGGTGGATGTCCCGACCAAACTTCTTCAGGTGTCGAAACAGCCTCAGCCCAGAACACCTCTGTTAACCCCGCACTAGTCAACATGCATCTGACTCTCTCCAAAATAGTTCGATTAAACCTTTTATCCAAACCATTTTGCTGTGGAGTACCTGCAGTAGTTCTATGCCTTGCAATACCAGAGGCAGCACAAAAACTGTCGAATGCCTCTTTGCAAAATTCAAGACCATTGTCGGTTCTCAACCTCTTGACCTTTCTTCCAGTCTGATTTTCAACCAAAGTCTTCCAACTTTTGAAATTCTCAAAAGTTTCATCCTTAGTCTTCTGGATGAATACCCATAATTTTCTGGAATAATCATCTACTATGGATAGAAAATACCTTGCTCCTGAATGTGATGGACACCTTGCAGGCCCCCAAAGATCAGCATGGATGTAATCAAGGGATCCATGTGTTCTTTGTTTGCCTTTGTTGAACTTCACTCTGCAAGATTTTCCAAGTACACAGGGTTCACAAAACTTCAGTTTTTCGACTTTGTCTCCACCAAGCAGATTTTGTTTCCCTAATTCGACCAGACCCCTTTCACTGACATGGCCCAATCTCATGTGCCAGATTTCTGTTTTCGACAAAGGTTTCGTGGATGCAACATTTGTCGAACCACTTACAACTTCAGCCTCAAGGGTATACAAGCCTTGTTTCTTCACGCCTCTTAAGACTTCCTTCGAACCCTTCATGACTCTTAGGTAGGGGTGTTCGCGGGCCGGTTTGGTTCGGTTTTGAGAGAATCCGATACCCAAACCGATTAAAAATACATGGATTGGTTTGGATTGGATTTATAGATTTTTGCGATAAAGCCCAAACCGAACCGAATCAAAAAACAACAGGTTGGTTTGGATTGGATTGATCGGGTAGATAAACAATACAAAAATATTTAAAAATAATAATTTATTTATGAAAATTAATTTTTCATAATAATATAAATAAATAGAAATAAATAGTATCAATAGTGTTCAATTATAAATATTAAACTAGTACTTTTTCCCTAATAGATTAAAAACATCTAACAACAACAATATCTAACATAAAGACTTTTGAATCTATAATTAGTTACTTCAGTTAATATGATAATGAATGTGTTTCATAACTCTATGCTCAATTACCACAATACACTAATAATTTTCTAATAACTAATTAAAATAACATAACTTATCCACATACAACATTTCACTTTTTTCTTGTTGAAGTTGAATGTTTAGTAGTAATTTTTATGGTAATTAGTTATGATTGGTTTGGGTTGGATTTGCGGGTAGAAAATTGAAAAATCCGATGCCCGAACCAATTGTCATTGGATTTCATTGGTTTGGTTCGGTTCTTGCCTGAACTGAAAAAATGTCCAACCCAAACACTATGGTTTGGTTTGGATTGCGGTTTGGTTCGGATTTACCCGAACCAATGAACACCCCTACTCTTAGGATACTTTTCTCTCCTTGGAAAACATATCCTTTCTTGTCGAATTCACCAAGAGAAAGCAGATTTCTCTTCAAATCAGGAACATACCTGACTTCAGTCAACAACCTTATTGACTCATCATGGAGCTTGAATCTCACAGATCCAACACCTGCAATCTTGCAAGCCTTGTTGTTTCCTAGCAATACTGATCCACCATCTTGATCACATAATTCCTCGAACAAATCTTTGTTTGGAGTCATGTGCCAAGTGCAACCTGAATCCATAATCCACTCCTTCTTAGAGTCACTGCTTGAAACCACAAGAACATCGGATGATTCGAAATCATCTTGAACAATGGCAGCGTTGCCATTATCCTTACCTCCATGATATTTCAGGCGTTCAGGGCACACCTTTCTTGTGTGACCCTCCTTCTAACAATGGTAGCATCGAATGCCAGATGCTTCACCACTGTAAGACTTCGACTGGCTTTTGCCTTTCTTCTTGTCGAACTTACCATCCTTTCGTAAGAGTTTTCCTTTAACGGCCAAACCTTCGCCAACAGTCGAAGGTTTATGCTCCTTTCGTTCATTCAAGTCCTTAGAGTACAAGGCTGATTGAACTTCTTCAAACGTCAGGGACTCCCTTCCATACAAGAGAGTTTCTTTGAAGTGAGCATGTGATCGAGGCAAAGAACACAATAGTAACAGCGCTTGATCTTCATCATCGATCTTCACATCAATATTTTCAAGATCAAGAATCAGCTTGTTGAACATATCCAACTGCTCAGCCAATACTTTGTCTTCAATCATCTTGAATGAATACAAAGCTTGCTTCAGGTAGAGTCGATTTACCAGGGATTTGGTCATATACAAACTTTCACGTTTCACCCATAACCCTGATGCCGCCGTCTCCTTTGATACCTGCCGAAGAACCTTATCACCAAGGCTCAACAAAATTGCGCTGTGTGCTTTCTCGATCATATTCGTCTTCTCCGCTGCCGTCAATTCTGCATTCATGGCTGCCTCTCCCTTCAACGCTTCCAAACAACCCTGCTGAACCAGTAGGACTTTCATCTTCAAGCTCCGCAGACCGAAATCATTCACTCCGGTGAACTTTTCAATCTCATACTTTGTTGAAGGCATTTTCTCCACGCTCACCGCACCAATTTGTTGTGAATTCAATGCCACGAACAAAGTATAAAATAAGGGATGAATAAAGGACAAGGAAGAAGAGGAGAACACAAATATTGGTTATAACTGCTATTCTTTTACTTTCTCTTAAAACAAGATTACAAGTTTACAAGAATAACAAATAACCTCTCTCACCCTAAATTAGGATTTGCAGCTTAACAATGATGAGAGACTAGTATGCTATTTATAATAAAACCTAACATACTAACTAATGGACTTTTTCCACAAGGCCCATTACACAAGCCAACTTAATAAACAAGCTAACTTAACAAATTAGGGTTTAAACACTAAAACCTAATTTAACATGCTAACAACCCTAGCATCTTCGACACAAGCATGTGAACAACCTTCGACTTCATGCTTAACCCTGTCGAACCAAGAAGCTACCCTTCGGCCATACTAGAGTTCGATCCAATATCTCACACACTTGAATCTTGATCTCTTGTGTTCATTTATTTTTGGGTTAAATAAGTTTTTGTCCCTATAAATATTGCAGTTTTATTTTTAGTCTTTCATGAGCTTTGGTAACGGTTTTAGATGGTTTTGGCAAAGATTTTTTTTAAAAAACGGTTGTCTAAAGGCAGAGAGGGACTAAAAATGAAAACCCCAATATTTATAGGGACCAAAAATTTAATTAAACCTTTATTTTTTACAATTTATTTCGTGCACTTTAAATTTTTAAGATTATATCTTTTTTATATTAAAAAAAAATTAAGAACATAGCGCAAAAACGAGAAAAATAAGACAATCTTAATTCACACTACTATAAAATATATCTTTGGTAACACCATATTACGATAGTCGTTTAAATAACCGTAGTAATAACTCATTTTCGCTCGCCTAATTTTTATTTAAAATATTTTATTAAAATATATTTTATCACATATTTTAAACACAACCATTGTGATATATTAAAGGGTCTTACTTTGATTCCCAGCACCAACAATTTTTCCTTCTTTTCGTTACAAAAAAGGATTGTCATTATACTCTTATAAATATATTAAAATAAAAATACTTATCATTACAGTTAATACCAGAAACCGTTGTGAATATTACTTACATTTATCACGGTTGTTTTTAACAGCCACAAGGATAAGTTTCACACACACACACACACACACACACACACACACACACACACACACACACACACACACACACACACACACACACACACACACACACACACACACACACACACACACACACACACACACACACACACACACACACACACACACACACACACACACACACACACACACACACACACACACACACACACACACACACACACACACACACACACACACACACACACACACACACACACACACACACACACACACACACACACACACACACACACACACACACACACACACACACACACACACACACACACACACACACACACACACACACACACACACACACACACACACACACACACACACACACACACACACACACACACACACACACACACACACACACACACACACACACACACACACACACACACACACACACACACACACACACACACACACACACACACACACACACACACACACACACACACACACACACACACACACACACACACACACACACACACACACACACACACACACACACACACACACACACACACACACACACACACACACACACACACACACACACACACACACACACACACACACACACACACACACACACACACACACACACACACACACACACACACACACACACACACACACACACACACACACACACACACACACACACACACACACACACACACACACATATATATATATATGATTCATTCTCATAATCTCATTCATTTTGCGAAGTTATCAATCTTCAGCACAGAATAGTCATCTTTCTTAAAAAAAAAACCCTAACTTTACTCTCTTCCATATACAACAAACGCGTCCTCATCAGCTTTTTGCAGCGAACCCTTACTTCTTTTTTTGGGTTATGTTTTTGTTCATGTTAAGATGTTATTAATGCTAGTTTATGTTTTCAAGTCAGGTTAACTTTCTGATGTTGTTGATAAATGTTGATGTATGTTGTTGTTGTTGATAAATGTTTCTCATAAGATTCAGTTGAGTTTATTATATCATAAGTATATTTCTTGTTTCACTAACCCTTCACTAAACACGCATTCATTTAAATTGATTTAGAAAATAATAATTTGAAAATTAAGTTATATTTGAAAACTAACTTAGATCAATCAATATTTTTCGAATTGCATGCATCTCGTAATTCATCTATCGCTCTTTAACACGTAGAGCTTAGTTCAATACCCCAAATACTTCAAAGAAACAGTTCATTCCCTTTTAGTTTATATTGCAAAACATCCAAGTTGTTGAGAAATTCTAAATCATCTTCATTGTTGTGATCATAATAATAATCATCATCATCAATTAAAATAATGATGATGATGATCGCGATGATGATGATTCCGAATTAGTCAACATATTGATGCTTTTCAAAATAAACTAGGAGAGAATGAACCGTTGCTTTGAAGAACTCTTGGGCATTGAACCAAATTCTACGTGTTAAATAGCGAGAGATGAGTTATGAGATGCATGCAATTTGAAAAACAACAATTCATTTAAGTTGTTTTTCAAGAATAATTTAAAATTTAAAATTATTATCTTCTACATCAATTTTAATGGTTGTATATGTTTAGTGAGGTTTAGGGAAAAACATAGAATTCACATAATGGTTATATATATATATATATATATATATATATATATATATATATATATATATATATATATATATATATATATATATATATATATATATATATATATATATATATATATATAAGCGAAGTTATCAATCTTCAGCACATAATAGTCATCTTTCTTAAAACAAAACCCTAACTTTACTCTCTTCCATGTGCAGCGAGCGCGTCCTCATCATCTTTTTGCGAACCCTTACTTCTTTTTTTGGGTTATGTTTTTGTTCATGTTAAGATGTTATTAATGCTAGTTTATGTTTTCAAGTCAGGTTAACTTTCTGATGTTGTTGATAAATGTTAATGTATACATACCACAACAGTTATATTTTATAACAGTGGTTAAATGTTAATTATATTCCAAATAAATTATTGTTGGTGGGTTTCGAATCCAAGACCTAAATATATATCACAATGGTAATTGCTTAATATAACCGTAGTGATAGGTAGTACACTACCTAATTTTTCAACACAGTCATATGTCTTTTGTGGTAATCAACATACATACAATTACACACAACCTAACAACAGACGTACATTCTTCATTATATGTGTTTCACAACCATAGTCATATGTGTTTTCATAGTAGTGTCACCCTCCCTCTTAGGTTGCATCTCTTACTTACAATTAGCATAACAACAATTTAAGGTAACTTTCTCCTCAATCCAGCTAGATATGGCTTTCGTAAAACCGTTCTTAGCATATGGTAGCAACACAATAATCCCCCATGTTTCGTTGGTGAATCCAATGATTTTTGGAACATTCATATGCAAATGAGGTAGCAACACAATAAACCCCCTTCATTCTTACAACTATTATAAATAGTGTAGAACAAACAAAGGTAAAAGGTTATTGGAACAATTACGACCAGAAGTACATGTTGTTTGATAAGAAGGCAAAAAATATAATTACACCTGCCTTAGGAATGGACAAATTTTTTCGAGTGTCAAAATACAAAATAGACAAGAAAATCTAGGATGCATTAGAAGTTACACACTAAGGAACCGAAGAAATCAAAATATCAAAATTTAACACTTTATCTCAAGAATATCAATCGTTAGAATGCTACCTCATGAAGTATTCTTGATTTGTAAAAGAGATTTACATACTTGATAAACTATTTGATGACTCTTGAAAAAACATTCACAAATGATGATTTAAATTTACATGTTCTTAGATCATTATCTAGAGCATGGAAACCAAAAGTGACAATAATATCTGAAAAGAAAAGTCTTTCTAAAATGTCATTGGTTGTATTATTTGGAAAACTTCAAGAATATAAAATGGAACTTGATCGATTGGAAATACATGAATTGACTCATAATAAATTAGATAAGCATGAAAAAATTAAATTAAAGTTAGATACCTTGCCTTGAAATCTAAATATGATAGTGATCAAGAAGAAGAATCTTAATCCGAATATTATGAAGATGATACACTAATCAAGAAATTTGAAAAGTTCTTAAGAAAGGAAAATACAAAGGAAATTAATCAAAGAGAATTATCAAATTCAAGAAAGAAAGTTACTTGTTTTGAATGCGGAATAAGAGGTCATTTCAAAAGTGAGTGTCATACTCTTGAAAAGAAGATCCCAAAGTTCTTAGATCATTATCTAGAGCATGGAAACTGAAAGTGACAACAATATCCTAAAAGAAGAGTCTTTCTAAAATGTCATTGGTTGCATTATTTAGGAAACTTCAAGAACATGAAATGGAACTTGATCGATTTGAAAGACATGAATTGGCTCATGATAAATTGGAGAAGCATGAAGAACGTGAAATTAAAGTTAGATCCCTTGTCTTGAAGTCTAAATATGATAGCGATCAAGAAGAAGAATCTCAATCCGAAGATGATGCACTAATCAAGAAATTTGAAAAATTCCTTAGAAAGAAAAAGATAAAGGAAATTAGTTAAAGAGAACCATCAACTTCAAGAAAGAAAGTTACTTGTTTTAAATGTGAAAGAAGAGGTCATGTCAAACGTTAGTGTCCTACTCTTAAAAAGAAGATCAAAATCAACAACAAGAAGGACTTAAGGTCAAAAAAACATATGTGATATGGCAAGACAATGAGATATGTTCGTCTTCAGATGAAGAACAATCACACATGACATTAATAGCTCCACACCTCTCCGATGATGAAGAAAAATAGGTTAGTGATCTTGAACCATCTTATGATGAATTACATAATGCTTTCCTTGAATTACATGCAAAATATTTGAATCTTTCTATAACAATTTCTAAACAAAAGAAAATAATTTTCTGTAGAAAATAAGGCTAATGACATAAAAATGGAATTAGACAAAGTCAAAATTTTAGCATGTAATAAATATGATGCACTTGAATCGAAAATTGTTGAATTAAACCAAGTCTTAAAAAAATATGAGAAATGTCAACTTGGTCTAAAAAATATGCTAAGAAAACAAAAGTACTTTAATGATAAGTATGAGCTTTGATACTCTAAATTTGATAAACCAAATACAAGAAAAACCATCTTTGTTAAGGCTAACTATAAATTCAATAATGAGGAATCAAATAAAGTGTGAGTTATAATTCATCCTAAAAATGCCTATTTTAAAGTTAATTCTTGTGTCTCTAAAAGTAAGAATCTTTTTAAGCATACATGTTTTTATTTCAATACAATAGACTATATTCCTAATGCTTGCTACATGATAAACGTTGGTGTTCCTAATGGTGAGTATGTGTGGGTAAGAAAAGGAACAAACTCAAGAGGACCCAAGGAATATTGGGTATCTAAAAACTTTTATTGATTGTTTCTTATAGGTACTTGAAAACCATGGCTAAAATTGTTAAATTACGATTGGGCGTTTAAGATACAATAAGACCATATGATATGGAAAGATTAAAGTTTCATTTGGTTGAAGATGAATTAAAAAGATTGACACTTTGAAAAAACATTTCATTGGTACCAATATAATTACTTTAGAAGAGCATCAACATTGATATTAATTTCGACATCAAATTATTGTGAAGAAGATAAGTTATTTAATATATGATGATGTATCTTTTTCTAACTATAAGTTATTTGTGACTGTTGTGGAACCTTCGTAACATGTATTTTACGACGGTTAAAACCTCCGTAACTCCCAGAAATAACTGTCGCAAATCCCCTTTTTTCTTGTAGTATATTACTTTAATTTGGAGTTTACTCTTTTTCTTTTTGATAATGGCAAAAAGAGGGAGAAGATATGGTTGTTTTTGTTAATTTTCAGGATACCAAAGACAAAGCATGAATTGCAAAGTAAAGGGGGAGATATAAAAGATAGGGGAGCATAAAGTGTCAAACAAAAACTTTCCATCAATATATTTTTTCATAATAAAAAAGGAGAGATTTAGAAGAAGATGTTCATCATCTCTCTTAATTTAGTTTTGATGAAGACAAAAGTTTATCAACGAAGAAACATCAAAGAAGAAAAAGTTTGGAATCAAGAATTAAGAATGCATAAGTTTATGGATATTTTGAAAGTAAAGGACTTTGATCTTGATGATAAGGTACTCAATTACAATTCATTATGTATAAACTTTATATGCTCATAAAAACTCTCATCCATTCATCTCTAAAGTTTATAAAACACTCATGCATCAAGAGATTTCATGTCAAGTCTTTTAAAAAGCAAAAAAAAAAACTTTTTTTATAAGTTATGGCATCTGAAACAACCATACTCACTTCTAGAACAGCTGTATTTTTTTAAGTTAGTGTAATGGATTTAACTAAATATGTAATTGATTACATACCCATTCCGCCAAAAAATTTAAAACGTTGAATCTGCACTTTTTAAGTCAAGTAACTGGTTAATCAATTTAATAAACCCGTTTTGTTTGAAATTTGAAAATCATTCTGCACTTTTTAAATAGGGTGACCGTTTAACTAATTTAAGAAACCGCATACAGAATGCATAATTGAGTCTTTTCATGAACCATTATCATTCTAAACTATTGCAAACCTTCATAGAATTGTCTCAAACTTATGCATCTAATCATAGTGGTTAAGGATGTATTCAAGGAAAAATACATCAGTTAATTTTTACATTTATTTTAACATCAATTCAAACAATTTCAAGTGTTCATACAAACTTTAACAATGAAACTTTGTACATAACTTTCATATCATTCAAAGAAATTTCATTCAAATTTTCTAAACACTTAAGGTTATAATATTTGGATTGTACATTGAAAGAGAAGATTAATTTTATGTATTGAAATTGATTCAAGTACATTTCATATATTTAAAATCTATTTTGATCACCAAGTGTTTAGTGACAATTATTTATAACAGAAAGTCGTGTGTTTTCTAAAAAGTGTTTGTAATAGAAAGTGGTTTGCTTTCTAAGTGTTGTAAATAGAAAGTAGTGTTTAGGCACAAACACCAAAAGAATTTTAAGAATCAAGGATTATCTAAAGGAAAAAAATACAGCGACGAAAAATAAAAAATTCACTAACTACAAGGACGATTTAGCTATTTAAGACTATGGGTGTTCGCGGTGCGGTTTGGGCGGTTTTGACGAAAAAAATCATCCGAACTGCAAGAGAGCGCTCAACATCTATTGTGTAAAGGTGTACATGTCGATGTGTAAAGGATAAGACAATTTTATAACACTACAAGCCATATTTTTTTCAAATTAATAATTTAATTTAGGTGATACACATTCATGCAAGGTTAAGAACTTACTATTTAAATAAATGTCTTATAAGTTAAAGTCTAAATTTTTTAGAAGTATTGTGAACATTAATCACGCGTCAATCATAACAAAATAATTAATAATTTTAGTTTATTATAATTTAATATGTATAAATATTTTTTAAAATTTAATTTAATGTGATAAATTTTAATTTACAATCCACCTTATGTTCTCCAAACGGGTCGTGGTCAAGACATTTTGGTATTCATGATAATATATCACTCAACAAAATAAAGAGTGACTCCCATCAAATAGAAAGTGAACCGCATACGGTTTTTCAACCAACCAAGTCAACATGCAGAACATTGATTTCACATTGCTTTTATTAAATGTTATTAACTATATTCGTAATAAGTATTTCATAGAAATAGAAGGCAAGTAACATGATGTATATTAGTAATAAGTATAAGTAGTAATATGAAGTATATTATTTTTCATGACAAAATCAATATTTTTGTTTTTAAAATCTCATTCATAATTTTCGGAGACACAACATTTCAACTCTTTGTAAAAGTTCTACTAGTATTAAAATTTAAAAATATCTAATGCAAATGGTATAAAGGTATTATAAATTAATCATTTAGTAAACAGGTTATGATAAATATTAAATAATATCAATATTAAATTTTTTAAATATTTAAAAATAGTTAAATTTAAAATTTTAATTGAATTTACTTTTTTTTTTGCCTTATTGAATTTACTTTTCATAATACAACGATGTCTAACAAAATCTTAGAGTATTAAATATTTTTTAATAACACTATAATTATAATTAAACACATAATTGTGTATCATAAACTATTAATTTAACTAAATTTACAAATAATTATCTACAATTATATTATTTATTAATTAAAATGCATCTTTCACCATTTAAATGTTATAATTAGTTTATCATTTTCTCGCTATAACATTTAAAATCAACCTAGCAATCATGTTGACATATTGACTCATAAAAGATTCGAAAAAAGTAGTACAATAATTCAAATCCATTTCCTTTGATAGAGACAAAGGCAACAATATTTGACTAATATTGGCACCCCATAAAATAGCAAGTTTCCGCGTTTCTTTAATTTCTGTCGTACCATGCAAGCAATGCAAAACCCAATCACATTTTGTTGTTTTGTGGGAAACTTCTTTCAACCTTCCTTTGTTACTGAATTCTCTGTCACGTTCTCTTACTCATGAACTTCGTTCAACCACCTAGTTTACTAACTACTGTTAGTGTCATTCTGGGTCAATGATGAGCATTTTCAATTTGAGGACTATTTTTAGGAGCAACACATTTTTTGTATGAGACACATCACACATTTATCTAAAATTTTAAGGTGATATATGAGTGGGATCTTCCACCTCAAATCTCTATATTTCTAACCAATGTAAAACTTCCCCACACTACTCACATTTGAAATTTTTTTTTCCACAAGTACTCTCATAGAAAATCACATACTCTTCATCCATAGTAGAGGTATATAATATTTCAATCGTCAAAGCAAACTATAAAATCAAAATCAAAATAATTAATAGTTGAGGTCATTTGTTTGATCAAATTGAAAGTATTAATAACCATAGATTGTATCTTTCTTGTCAATTTGCTACCTTTAAAATAAAGAAAATTATAATGTGAAGTCATCAAATTAACTTTTTTTAAGGAAGTCATGAATTTGGCCAATCGAAAAGCAGTGTTGACTTAGAATTTTTCAATATTGACTTAGTTAATGCCACATAGGGTTATATGATGCCCACTATTACTATACACCCTTCGTGTATCTCATAGATCAAAATCTTTAATCTTCATCTTTTACATATAAATCCAGATTTTCATGTTCATCTTTTACATCCATAAATCTCTAAATCAACCGTTAACTGCCTCAAAACACGTTTAATTAAGATTTTCAAAAAATGTGTTCAAGAACTTTCTTGAACTCAAAAACACAAAAATGGTAAAATCATTATTCTTAGTTGTTTCAAGCAAATGAATACACCCTTAGAAGTGAAATTTCACCACGAACTCGATTCTTTAATTAGTTTTTTTTAATAAAACCTTATAACCAAGTCGGATCGAGTGTGTTTGTGTTTGAGTTTCACGCCACTTTTTTGCTTCGATTTGTCAAATTCACGGCTTATTTTACAATTTTGAATACATATTTGAAATCATGATGAAATTTTGGTTACAACGATATATAATTTGTGAATGAATTAGTTGATTTGATTTTTTTGGATTATTTTGTTCATGAGATGTAATTGAAGATGATGAACACACCCATCTTGGCAAGGTCTAAGTCAGGGTCAAATGATTGCGGATCTAAAATCGGGTTGAAGTGACCCAGCTAAAGATTGAAGATGATGATTAAATTTTTTTATTATAAATAAAATAAAAAATAATAAGCTCACCGTTTTCAAATGACTTTTTCAAAACTGTTATTTTTACAACTTCACCGTAAAAGCCCCCTTAAAATAAATATAGTATCAAACACATGGCCCTAGTATTTTAACTCTCCAATTTGTATTTTTTTAATTATTTATTTATTTTAGAGAGTTGCTATTCTTACACACAAAAACATATACCTTACACCAACTAAATTACAACATGATTATGTATTTACTTGTGTTTGAAAAAAGAAAAACAGTGTTATTAAACATGATAAAAAAAACAAAATTGTATACAACTACGGTGTAAGTGTCAATATTGAGTGTATGACTAGCATTTCTTTTTATTTTATTAAAAAAAATTCTACCATCTATGATTAGACATCATATAGGTTTTTGTGGGTTCAAGCCTAAAATCTAAAATCAAACAAATTTGAATAGTATTATTGACTTATTGGCAACACATTTCCACCAAATACATATCTTGGATAATATGGGAAATGTCTATACGAGGTGTGCAATTCTTTGATGGGATTGCAACATGTTTTCATTTATATCAATCTAGTTGAAGGTATTTTGAAGGCAAAAGAAAAAAAAAAATCAACACCTAACAAAAAACAAACACGGAGATGGAAAAGTTACTGTGAGATATTGGATCTATCTCTAGTATGGTCGAAGGGTAGCTTCTTGGTTCGACAGGTTTAAGTATGAAGTCGAAGGTTGTTCACATGTTCATGTCAAAGATGCTAGGGTTGTTAACATGTTAAATTAGGTTTAGTGTTTAAACTCTAATTTATTAAGTTAGCTTGTTTATTAAGTTGGCTTGTGTAATGGGTCTTGTGGAAAAATCCCATTAGTTAGTATGTTAGGTTTTATTATAAATAACATACTAGTCTCTCATCATTGCAACACAGCAAATCCTAATTTAGGGTGAAAGAGGTTATTTGTTATTCTTGTAAATTTGTAATCTTGTTTTCTAAGAGAAAGTAAAAGAATAGCAGTTATAGTCAATTATTGTGTTCTTCTTCTTTCTTGTCCTTTATTATTCCCTTGTATTATACTTTGTTCTTGGGCATTGAATTCACAACAAATTGGTGCGGTGAGCGTGGAGAAGATGCCTTCAACAAAGTATGAGATTAAAAAGTTCACCAGAGTGAATGATTTCGGTTTGTGGCACTTGAAGATGAAAGCCCTACTGGTTCAGCAGGGTTGTTTGGAAGTGTTGAAGGGAGAGGCAGCCATGAATGCTGAATTAACGGCAGCAGAGAAGACGACTATGATCGAGAAAGCACACAACGTAATTTTGTTAAGTCTTGGTGATAATCTTCTCAAACATGTATCAAAGGAGACAACGTCATCAGGGTTATGGGTGAAACTTGAAAATTTGTATATGACCAAATTGCTGGTAAATCGACTCTACCTGAAGCAAGCTTTGTATTCATTCAAGATGATTGAAGACAAAGTGTTAGCTGAGCAGTTGGATATGTTCAACAAGCTGATTTTTGATCTTGAAAATATTAATGTGAAGATTGATGATGAAGATCAAGTGGTGTTACTATTGTGCGCTTTGCCTCGAACACATGCTAACTTCAAAGAAAATCTCTTGTATGGAAGGGAGTCCCTGACCTTTGAAGAAGTTCAATCAGCCTTGTATTCTAAGGACTTGAACGAACGAAAGGAGCATAAATCTTCGACTATTGGTGAAGGTTTGGCTGTTAAAGGAAAATTCTTGCGAAAGGATGATAAGTTCGACAAGAAGAAGGGCGAAAGCCAGTCGAAGTCTTACAGTGGCGAAGTGATCAGTGGTTTTTACACGTTTATTTACCGTTGATTTTAGTCGTCTTTGCTTTATATTGTCAAGTGTTTTACTTCATTCTTCTACATTTTATGCTATGGTTGTGTATTTTACTGTTTGCAGGCTCAAAGGAATAAATCGAGACAAATCAATGCGAAAAAGTACAAAAAGGAGAGTTTCGAAGGAAGTGGAAAATCAAGCTACATGAGGTCTGACACGACCACCTGTGTCACCTAAAACTGGCCGTATTAGGATGAAGCGTGACCAAGAAAATGCAAAAGAGATGAAATTCACGGGGCTGACACGGCTCGTGTTAGCAAGTGTGAGATCTAGAAATTTTCAGCATGTTTCTCATCGTGACAGGCGTGTAGTATTTTGATCATAACTGGAGCTTCGTAACTCGGAATGACGCGGTTCCGGTGGCAAAATTTCGCTAACGAAAAGGGCTACAACTTTCATGAAGAACGCAAATCCAAATTCTGAAGTTAAGGAGCAACACGGCCCGTGTTACCTAACACGGCCACCCGTGTTAGCAGTGCTGAGTGTGATTTTGAAAAATTAAGTTCAGGAGGCCAACACGGCCACCCGTGTTGCCTGAAACGGCCAGTGTTGGCTAAGACGCTGATTTTGCTGATTTTTGTGATTTTTTATTAAGTGTTGACCCAAGGGACATTTTGGGTACTTCCAATCAACCTAAGTGAGTCTGCACTATTTAGAAGAGTTTTAACGATGAATTAGAGGACTTTTTTGCCGGGAGAAGATACAAGATTAAAGATTGGAGAAAACAAGGGTTTGGGAGAGAAGAAGGTTTTCATGAACGAAAGCGATTGAAGATCAACTTTCATCTCAATTCTTGTAATGTCTCTATTTTATATTTTGTTTTCTTTGAACAATATGAGTAACTAAACCCTAATGCTAGGGGGTGTCCCTGATTTGATTCTGTAATGATTTTGAATTCCTGAGTTCATCAATAGATTTGTTTTCTTATTTAATTTAATTGTACAAGGTTTTTATGCTTTCTTTGTCGGACCAACAAGATTGATTTACGGTTAACAACCAGCTGGACAGCGGTTGTTAAGGTTTTTGTACGATTAGACTATAGTAGATATCACCTAGGACTAGGGATACCCTATAGTTACCGGTTAACTCTTGATAACATAAAGGCTTGATTTCATCATAATTCTCTAAGGACTTAGGATTTAGGATGAATGTTCAAAGGTTTTCCCACTAAGGACTTATGGGAAAATAATCTAAAGGGCGGTAATTAAAGGTTATGAACTTGTTGAAGAGATCTAAATCCAAGGTTATTACAGGAACTATCACACACTATACCCCTAGCATAATACTCATATTTGTCAAAAAGCCAATTTACTTTTCCGCTTATTTTAATTATTGTTTAGTAACAATTTGCAAACAAAACCCCAATATTAGTTTTTGTTTAATTGAACCATTATTTAAACTCGATATTAACGTGCAGTCCTTGAGATCGACATTCGGGGAATTTCCCTATTATTACTACAGAGGAAAAATAGTACACTTGCTATTTTACCGATCAAGTTTTTGGCGCCGTTGCCGGGGACTGCCAAAATATAGAGTTTTAATTTTAGTTCAATTGAAATTTTGTTGCTCGTCAACTAAAATTTTGTTTTTGTTTTTGTTTATTTGAATTTGTTTTATCATAAAAAAAAAAAATTAAAAAAAAAAGTCAGATTATTTTTGCTTCATGAATTCTTCTATACTTTGCTACTAACAAATTGTCTGAGTTTTGTAGCTATGTATTGTTTTGATACATTGCCACCTGTATCTCCTGCATGTTGGTCGCCTGATTCAGGAGTCACCTTGGAAGAGGCGACTAAAATTTTTAAAGCATATAAGAGAGAGGTAAGAATCCTTATGAATGAATGTAAGGAAGCTAACTTTTACCCAGATAGGTTTATTTGGAGAAAGTTAGAGTTGGAAGAAGAGTATGTGGAACCAGAAGAAAAATGCATAACTTCAGATGAAGAGGATGCAGTAAGAATAGAAGAATTTGAGGTAAAACAGAAATATGGGGAAGAAGACATAAGGAAACTTGAAGATGATCGAGTTTTGGATGAAACCACAAATTTATCAATTTGTGAAGATGTGGTTATCCAACAAGAAAATCTTCAACAAAAGAGTATCCCTAAGAACTATTTTTACAACAAGGCAGATGAAAGACAAGAAATTGACAAAGTATTGGAAGACATTTATGCCTTGTTCAATAAAATCAAGCTAAAAAGGATTTGGCAGCAACATCATCAGTACTTTAAGTTCATGGGATTGCTACCAAACAAAAGAAAGAAAAAAGATGATGTGTTCTTTGTGTCATATATGCCACCCTAACAAGGGGAATGGACCGTCGAGCCATGCGACGTTAAACGAAGCGCTTCGTGGGAGGCAACCCACGCTTTTAATAATGTAATTTCTTTTTGTGTTTGTTTTGTTTTTCAGAAAATAAAAGGGGAATTTCGGGTGAAAGCTAGAAAGCGTCAGCTGAAGTGCAGTACCCTCTGTGAGTCACCTCTCTCGGGCTTGTTCTTAAACATTGCGGACAATGTTTACTTCAAGTTTGG
Source organism: Vicia villosa (assembly GCF_029867415.1). Taxonomy (NCBI): domain Eukaryota; kingdom Viridiplantae; phylum Streptophyta; class Magnoliopsida; order Fabales; family Fabaceae; genus Vicia; species Vicia villosa. Next base: position 132,184,208 of record NC_081181.1, on the reverse strand, counting down.
GGGAGGATTTACTCTTCCATTTTTCTTTTATGTTGTTATTATGATGTGTAAACCCATACATTGAATTCTTCCCAAATTTGACCGAAATTTTTATTGTTCATAAGAGCTTCTGATCTAAATAGCAATCGGGAATAGTATATAGAGATGAAGGGATGGTTGGTTGAGCGCAGGAAGTTCGGAATAATGTGACAGAAAGGGGGTTTGTTTGAACACCCTTGGTTCCCTAAAAAGTGAGACGAGTCTAACGTGTAGATTTGTACCATAGTGCTTGAATCTTGAGAAGTACTCCTTGAGTAGTTTATTTTGACAGTCTGGCATAATTTAGAGTCACATACATGTATGATTGGTTGAGAAACAAATAAAGTTTGCACCAAATGATGAAAAGGCGGTAAAAGGCAACCAGCTCGCTAAGTTGGGTAACCCTCACCCGGTTATTCAGCCCAAAGGAGGTTGATCCCCAAACGTCGTCCAAATAAGGACAATATATAACTGCAAAGTTTGAAAATTTCATCGGTAAATAAAAGTAGCAAATGCTGCTCATTTGGTGCCGGAAAAAAAAATGAATTCATGACTAGTCTTGTGTATGTGATGATCATCATAAATTCCCATTGCCTTAATTTGATTGTCCTAATGAAAAAGGAGGAAAATCGGAAAGAGACTTAAGTACAAAACATAGTTAGAGAGGTATCCTAAAGGGGAGCTCAGGGTTTAAATGTTCTTGGAGAAACTCTTCGCGTCATGTGAATGCCGGACTAACAGTCTCTTGATCAAAAGGAACAGAAATCTCACGTATGAGTACCAGTATGCTGTGATGTTCATTTTCTCTTGTAATTGTCGCTTGAGGTCAAGCAACGGTTTAAGTTTGGGGGAGTTTGATCAGTGGTTTTTACACATTTATTTACCGTTGATTTTAGTCGTCTTTGCTTTATATTGTCAAGTGTTTTACTTCATTCTTCTACATTTTATGCTATGGTTGTGTATTTTACTGTTTGCAGGCTCAAAGGAATAAATCGAGACAAATCAATGCGAAAAAGTACAAAAAGGAGAGTTTCGAAGGAAGTGAAAAATCAAGCTACATGAGGTCTGACACGACCACCTGTGTCACCTAAAACTGGCCGTATTAGGATGAAGCGTGGCCAAGAAAATGCAAAAGAGATGAAATTCACGGGGCTGACACGGCTCGTGTTAGCAAGTGTGAGATCTAGAAATTTTCAGCATGTTTCTCATCGTGACAGGCGTGTAGTATTTTGATCATAACTGGAGCTTCGTAACTCGGAATGACGCGGTTCCGGTGGCAAAATTTCGCTAACGAAAAGGGCTACAACTTTCATGAAGAACGCAAATCCAAATTCTGAAGTTAAGGAGCAACACGGCCCGTGTTACCTAACACGGCCACCCGTGTTAGCAGTGCTGAGTGTGATTTTGAAAAATTAAGTTCAGGAGGCCAACACGGCCACCCGTGTTGCCTGAAACGGCCAGTGTTGGCTAAGACGCTGATTTTGCTGATTTTTGTGATTTTTTATTAAGTGTTGACCCAAGGGACATTTTGGGTACTTCCAATCAACCTAAGTGAGTCTGCACTATTTAGAAG
>NC_081181.1:132126027-132182517 GCF_029867415.1 Vicia villosa | reverse complement strand
TTCCTGTTGTACCTTCGTTTGGGAATCGGTTGTGCACTGTTCTTTAATTTACCGTTCCTAAGGTTCATACAAGATCTTGATATTGTCTAGACAAAAATAAAGCAATTGATTAAAACAATCTGCTTGACACTGTCCCACTGGGCGTGCCAATTTGTTTACGGTGATTTCCGGTAAACAACCGCTAGTCTTCCAAACTATAATAAATATGATTTGGTTACTTGCAGGATCGACTAGATTGATCCTAGGACACATAGTCAAGAAGATTGTTATCAATGTTTGTTTGAGCCATATTCATTATTTGTCTTCTTCAATAAGCGTTGTTCGATTAACAGAACAAATAGTCTTGACAATCACTTTGTTAAATATGACTTCATCGAAGTGACATGACATAAAAAAATTAAAAAGACAATTGAAACGTAAAGAATCTTAAACTGCAGAAATATAAAAGACTTTGAAAGTAAATAGCGTGAAAGTAATTCGAAAGTAAATGACGTTAAAGTAAAGATGCAGAAACGTAAATGGCAAGAAGTAAACGAAATGCAGTAATTCTGAAAGATAAAAACAAAAAGATAATACACATGTATTAAAATGGTGGTGTCATACGTACATTTTCTCAGCGAACTCTTTCTCTTAACGCTTGATACTTGAGTTAAATATGTGAGTGATTTGTACAAAATGAACACACAGAATCCTAACACTAAGACTCCTATTTATACTAGTTTCGACCTTAACGGTCCTACACTAATCTGCTGCCACGTTTCTCATCAGACCTTCCAGCGAAGCCATCTGTTGTTGAACGGTTACGAAACCGTCTTCGAATTTCAAATCTTCCCGCCTGAGTCCATCTTCGACGCGTGGCAGTGTATTAAACAAACACTACTAAAAAACACGCTAAGTAGTAATACTTGAATACATATTCTATGAATTTTGTCTAAGTCCCGAAGACATATGCTTTCATTAATCTTTCAGCGTTCACTTATCTTCATCGAACTTAGAAGTCTTTATTTTCCGAAGCATGACCATCAGTAGCCATTCTTTTACTTTTTTTAAGGGATGGCCATCAGTAACCATCTTTCCTTCGATTCTCAACTTCTTCGAAGGATAAACAACATAAAACGAAATCTTCAGCTAACAGGTATAGAGTAAGAATGATTCATTGGTCAAGTCCCATGCTATCCAAAACGCCAGTTTCGTGTTCATCATCTCCCTAATATTAAGCTTTTCGTTTTGATTAATTTATTGTGTTTTAATCTACACTAACCATGTATTCGTGATTATAAGGGTGCATGGAGTCTATTAGAACCATCATTCATAAGTTTTAGTGCAGGGGTGAAGGTGTGCCATTGTTAGGGCACCAAAGCTCCAAGCTTCGGAACCTTGGCTACGGCGTGGTTTAGGTCACGATAATCACACCATGAAGACCGCAAGGCTCCACTTATATGATCTGGGCACTTTCTTTTGGTGTTTAACGTTTATTTTTTAAGTTTGGTGTTGTTGCAGATTCGCCACGAAACGTCGCAGCCAAATCCGTAGCTTAACGGTATCAAAACCGTAGCTAAATAGTTGCAGGTTGAAAGAGGAAGAAGGGCGTGAGGAAGACGCTGCGTGGATGACTTTGTGTGGCTGGTAAAAAAATTCAAAATCTCCTCCCTTTCTCTGATTGGCCAGTCAAGATTAATGACTTCTCTCTCCATTTTTATTGGCCGGTTCGTGAAGCACGTGGACCCAGTTTGAATCTCTCTCTGACTTTTCCATTAAACCTTGCTTTAATATATTATATTTATTTGGTAAATTACTAACGGCGAATCAAATGCAGTTGGCTTGGCAAATCTTCACTGATGGTAACCTTGGGATCCTGGGTTCGAGTCTGGACAAGGATCTTTATTTTTAACAAATTCTTTGCTTTCAGATCTAGTGCATACGCTGTCACGAGTCCACCATATGCCTTCACGCCTCCACCGTCAGATCATCAAGTACCCTGATCCAAGCGTCCAGGAGCGTATACTTACCATGCACCTCAAAGGGCCTACCACACTTGATCCAGCTGAGTTGTTTTTCCTTTTTTATTTATTTCTAATAACATCAATGTTTTTATTTTTATTTCCTTATTTCTTTTTTAATAACAATTATTATTTACATCTTTTATTTAAATAATAAACTTTATTATTTTAAAATCCCAATTATATATTTTATCGAAAATTCGACTTTTTATCATTTTATCAAAAAATTGTTTTTTTTAAACAATAAATTACTTTGTTAACCTCTAGGCATTTATAAATCCTAATATCCTTAGGTTTGTTGGTAGGTGTTGACCGTTAACCCTGGTTAACTTTTGGCCCTTTTAGGGTTTGTTTTTGCTTTACCCTTTTTGCCTCGATATCTGTTTTAATTTTTAATCTGCCACGTTATAATTGTTGGGAATTTTAGTGCACTCACGCAAATTTCTTTTCTTTATTCCCAATCTTCAGGGTTAATCAAAGATCTTCCGACTACGCGCCATGTCAATCCAAAGCTAAGTTGCTATTCCCTTTCTTCTTTAAATATCATTTTAGTCTTGTTTTGCCTTCGCCTAAAATAGGATTTGCCTCGAATAATCAAAGATCCCTCATACGCTCACCCCTATTATTTTTCCTCTTAATTTTCAGAGCTGACCAAGGGTTCGAGGAAGATCAAGGCTCAAGACCAAGATGATGAAACTAATTATTGATTCCACTTATTCTTCTGTCTTTTAATTTCCCCCGTCTCCGCAGGTGTTTATTGTAATAGCGTAGGACATTTAAACTTCTTTACTTTTCTGTTGTGGTTAGTAACCCTAGGGAGTGCAACCTCGAACTGAACCTAGATCACTAACTTATAAGATAAATGTCATCGAAGTTAACCACGTGATTGTGCACCCACACACCTTTAGGGTAACCCCTCTTGTTGCCTTATACTGTTGCCTTAATTGTTGCCTATTGCCTCTAAGTGTGCTAAATAGTCAAGTCCCTCGATTCCGAGGATACCTAAAGCAAAGGTTGCCTTTAAAGTTATTGAAATCATCATATGAGATCTAGTCCCTCGATGTTGCCTCGGTAAAACACGATGATTGTCCCAATTGCTAAGGTATCCTTGCATGATGCCTAAAAAGATTAATGACTATTCTATCCTTCCCTCAGACTACCTGCCCTCTTTATGGAAAGGGACAGTCTTATGGCGAACAATAACTCGATGATCCTTCAACATCCAATTGAAAGACTTCCTGCCCTCTCATGGTATGGATAGACCCTTTCGTCCGAAAGACTAAAAGAACAATTTTTCTAACTTAGGGTAGTTGCTAATAATTACTTGCTCTAAATTCAAAACTCTTTTCCCACTCTTTTCAAATCAAATTCAAAAAGACTACGCTTATTTACAAGCTAAAGTTCTTCTTCGAAAATCTTTTCAAACAAATCAAATATTTCAAAAGTGAGCTAAGCAATTAAGAGCCCATGGATAACCATGGATGCAAAGGGTGCCTTACACCTTCCCTTTGTATAACTTACCCCCCGAACTCAAAATCTTTTAAAAGGTCTTTTTCTGTTCTTTTAGCCTTTTTATAATTGGATAAAATAAAAGTCGGTGGCGACTCTTGCTTAACCGCAACATTTCTTTCGATAAAGTCAGTTCACCGTATTACACTATAGCATAAGTGTTAAAATGTTTATATATAGACAAATATCATATGTTATCTACCCTAATGATGTTATATCGTTTGATGTGCAAAATATCCTTTAAGACTGCGAGAAGATGATGAAACATTAATAGGTCCAGAAATAGCATGTCTTAGTGTAATTCAAGTATTCATCTATCTCACTAATTATACATGCCATAATATATCAATTTTTGTCAATCTTATAACAAGATATAGTTTTTCACCTACAAGAAGATATTGGAACATAGTTAAACATATACTTTGTTATCTTAGGAGTATAATGGACATGAGTTTGTTTTATTCCAAAGTATCCAAATTAGAATTAATTGGTTATGCAGAAACATGTTACTTGTCACATCCTCAGAATGTTTCATCACACATATTATTTGTTCACTTATGGTGGTACAACTATTTCATGGAGACCTCTGAAATAAACTGTAACAACAACTTCATCTAATCGTGAAGAAATGTTTAGCACTATTTCATGGTGGTACAACTATTTCATGTGTTTGGTTGAAATATCTAATTCAACACTCACAAAAGACTCGTGGCTTGACTTTTAAAAAAACAAATACAACAACTATATATAAAGATAATACTGCATGTATATCTCAATTGAAAGATTATTACATTAAAAGAGACCGAACAAAATATATTTCTCTCAATCTCCTTTTCACTCATGATCTTTAAGAAAATAATGATATAAGCATCCAACAAATTCGTTCGTGTGATAATTTTCTAGATCGTTTCTCAAAGTCACTCTCAGATAGAACTTTTAACCAACTAGTATGGAAGATTGGTCTTCATCATGGAAGAAATGATCATTCAACTGAGAGGGAAATGAATTTATCTTAAAAGGATATTATTGTACTCCTTCTTCTTCACTAGATTTTTTTCAAAGGATTTTTTATATGTAAAGTTTTAACGATGCATATCTTAAACGAACATTCAAGGAGAGTGTTATGAATAATGGATGTTAAATATGATTGTCTCCCAAATAATTTTCTTCCTTATATGAAATAATCTAGATTGATTAGTAACAAGACAATTTCTTAACAAATAATGTTGTAATTTTTTTTTTCATTAGAATTTTTCCCACAAAGGTTTTTTAGTAAAATTTTAATAAGACACATTCAGGATGAACATCCAAGGAAAGACTTATAAATGTAATGATTATGGACATTCAATAATGAGAGGATTTTATATTGATTCTCCTTTCTCATTCATAATATATGCTTTATAAATATAACTCATATGGTATATTTAAAACAAGCACCGGTAATAAGATTAATACAACTTCTATCTATTTTTCTGTTTTCTCTCTTCTATTTTTTTGTTTAGTTTTTATAATATATTAGTCAATATCTCAAGAACCAATACTTAGCATGTCGTTACACCTATACTATACAACATTAATTATTTTTTTTTCCTTTGATAGATTGTCGTTACACCTATACTATACGTTCTGGACCCATTTCATCATTAGGAGGAGAACCAATATCTAGTGCCAAGGTCGGTTCCGCACGTGCCATTAATTCATAAAATCTTGTTAGTATATGATCTGTTAAAAATTACTAACTAGTGCCATTTTTATCATGTTCATTCACATTTATATGCTACAAACATATTTTTATCATGTTCATTCACATTTATATGCTACTAACATTTTAAAGGTCACGTTCAGAGTTGCAAGTGCCGCACTGCATTGGGAAAGTTAGAAGGTACATGCAACAACCACCCATTTGATTTAGATGGTTAAACATTTAAAGTCTAAAGGCCATGACAACATTGCCCCAACACTTGGTGTTGTCTTTGCGACATCTCTATGAGTTTGTTGGGTATAAATAGTAGTTAATTGATAAACTAGTTAATAGTTGATAACTTATATTTATGATTGATGACTAATGATTAATAATTTATAATTTATAATTTATAATAGATGTCTAATAATTTATAATTGAAAAATTAATTTAAACGTTTGATAAAATTAACGGTTTAATTAACTGATAAACTAAGATGACATAAAAACATTTAATATATAATTATTTAATTTTATATTAAAATAAATTTTAGAGGATAAAAATAAATTTTATTTAAAATAATAGGAGTAAAAACGGAAGAAAAAAATAATAACCTATATGTTATAAACTAAAATGCTATTTGAAATAACATCTGAAAAATAAATTATAAGCTAGTAAAATAAATTATTAGTTAGTGATGAAAAGATCATTACCAACCAGATCATTTATTATCATATGATTTTTATAAGCTATAAATTATAAATTATAAGCTAAAAAACCATCATGTTAAACACAACATATGTCTTTTTTTTTAATAATTTAATATTTTTTAGGGTTAAACCCTATTTTCCCTCCTGCCATTTGGGGCGAATCCGAAAAACAATCCTGTAAAAAAAAACACAGATTTCGTCCCTGCCAGTTGGAGATTCCTCTATTTTACCCCCTCATTGAATTTGGTCAACAAAAATGATGATGTGGCGTGCTGTGTTGGAGTTTTTTGATTTTTTTATTGTTGAGATGGCTGCCAACTAGATTTTTATATTTTTTTTAATTTATTTATTTTTCAAATATTAATTTTTTTAAATTTTTTTATTTTTCAAATATTAATTTTTTTTTTAAAATTTTTTTTTTTATTTTCACGCATGTGGCCAAATTAATTATTATTATTAAATTATTAAGAACATAATTATTTCATATTAGACTATGTACAATGGTTACATTATTCAACACCCTACTTTTTCACTTTTTATCTTCCACATCATTTTCTCTCTCTTCCACCTAATAATTCAACACCTATTCAATTTTTTTTCACTACAATGGTTTTGTTTAATAAAATTCAACACCCTACCCCACATCATATTCTTATTTTCTTTTAAAGTTTTGTTTTTATGATTATATATTAATATCTATTATCAATTAAAAGTGAATTTTTTTTTATGAGTCCAAATCAAATGAACCACGTCTCTATTTATAGAGGAAAAAAATAATGAATTTTGATAAAAATAAAAATAAATAAAAAATTTATTTACTATGAAATAATTAATTTTAAATGATTAAAAGAAAATAAAATCTAAATAATCACAACAACCAATAAAATTGTGTAAAGTGTTGCATGTGGCCCCACTTTTTTCTCATTCAACATGTTGACATTAAAATTTATGCAAGAGGGAAGAGTTGAACCCAGGTTCCCCACCTCATTACAAGCAACTATGCCACTGGGCCACAAGCTATATATGAATAACATCTCCACTTGTATTTATATGTTATATTGTAAAACGTAAAAATTTAATTAAATATAAAATTGATATATTAATTAGGTATATTTAATATTTACTTTCAATCATTAATAAGATATATTTCTATTTTCAGTTTATTATTAATAAATATTAAAATAAATTTATTTTTTAGTTTAATATATTTAATATTAGTTTTATTTGCGTTCAAATAAAATGAAATATTAAGAAACTAAAATATATAAATTAAATATAAAAAACATAAAAAAGACAAAGTGGTGAATAAATATTAAAATATTAAAATATATTTATTTCAAGTTTAATATAATAACGTTAATTAATTTTTAGTGTACTATAATAATAAACTAAAATTAAACTGGAATTAATTTTACTGTAGCATTATTAACTTTTTAATTGTTTTTCAAATAACATTTATTATCTCTTAAAATTTTAATTGTTTTTAATATTTCAATTAAAAATAATTAATATATTAAATGTAAAAGTATTATATTTAAATAATTCAGTTTATTATATTTACGTTCAATTAATAAACTGAAATTATATTTCAATTATTTTCAATTTATTATTATTTTATTATTTTTAGTATTTAAATAGTAAATATTAAAATTGTTTGTTTAATAACGTTTATATATAATATATTTGATAACTATATTTATCTATAGAAATAATACTTTCAGTTTAATATATGGTTGAATAATACTTATGATTGAAAAAATACTTTTGGTTTAATATATGGTTGAATAATATAGATATTGACGCAGAAAATAAACAAAAAATATTAGATAGCTCAGTTGGCCACCATGTTGTAGAATGGTGTGGGAGGTCTTGGGTTCAAACCTCACATGTGACAAACCTTTAAGAATTATTAAATATATATTTTGAATGTTAACAATGTAATAATAATAATAAAATTAAAATAAATAAAATAATAATAAATTACTACGTGGAAATAATAATAAATTACTACGTGGAATTAAAAAGAATTTAAAATAAAAAATTAAATTTCCACGTCATAATATAATAATTAAAAAATAGCGCCACATCATCATTTTTGTTGACCAAATTCAATGAGGGGGTAAAATAGAGGGTAGGGACATTTTTGTTGACCAAATTCAATGAGGGGGTAAAATAGAGGGCAGGGACGCCACATCATCATTTTTGTTGACCAAATTCAATGAGGGGGTAAAATAGAGGGCAGGGACGGAATCTGTGAGGGGGTAAAATAGAGGGCAGGGACGGAATCTGTGTTTTTTTTTTCACAGAGTTGTTTTTCGGATTCGCCCCAAATGGCAGGTGGCAAAATAGGGTTTATCCCTATTTTTTATATAAAAATAAATATTATACCCAATAATTATAGGGAAACAATAAAAAAAATAGTTAAATAGTCTTTATAAAAAATCTCATATATATATATATATATATATATATATATATATATATATATATATATATATATATATATATATATATAATTTGATGCTCTAATTTTTTTCCTTCCCTTTTTGTCTTCTATATTACTTTTTTGTAAAGCTTTCTATAGTATTTGAAATAACTCGTTATTAGTGTTTAAAGAATCAGACTAAATTGGTCGGTAGGATCAGTCGAACCGCAAATCGACCAGGTAATCGGTCTAGTTTAATGGTTAGATCGGATATATTATTGAACCAATATAAATCGGTCAAATTTGGTGTAAATCGCTAAAATCGACGGTTTTCTTGAACCAGTGATTTAATTATTTTTTGAAAATTTATTTAAAAAATTAAAATGACGTCGTTTTGATTATTTTAATTAAAAAATTAAAAATAAATAAATAAAATGAAATAAAAAATTAAAAATAAAAATAAAAATGTTGCGGATGCGGTTGATTTTGTTGTAGATATTTTTCGATATTGAAGAAGGAGATCCTAACATTGAAACAATTTTTCCTTTCTTAAAATTAAATTTAGTAGACAATAAAATTATTTTATTATAAATTATCCAAGTAGATTATGTTGGATTAAACTTTATTTGCAGTTATATTTTATAATTTTATACTATTTTATTATGTGTGATATTTATGTTTAAAATTTGAATTTAAATTATGAACTTGTTAATTTATTTATGATATGATATTTTTGAAAAATTTAAGTGCTAGTTATATTTTGTAGGGACTGAATCATCCAGTTCGATATATTTTATACTTATATAGTTTTGTTATAGCGACCGGTCTATTCAATTGAGTTATCTGATTTAATTTGGTTTTTAGTCATGCAGTTTGACCAGTGACCCAGTGGTTTGACCAATAAACCAGTGACTCAGTACCCTCACCAGTTTGATGTCCAGTCTAATTTTCAACTCACTGAGTTTATAAGCTATAAGCTATAAATTATAAACTAAAAAAATACCATGTTAAACATAACATTTGTCTTTTTTTTAATAATTTAATATTCTTTTACATAAAATAAATATTATACCCAATAATTATAGAGATACAGTAAAAGGAATAGTTAAATAGTCTTTATAAAAATCTCATATATTGATGCTCTATTTTTTTCTTCCCTTTTTGGTCTTCTATATTACTTTTTCGTAAGGCTTTCTATAGCATTTGAAATAACATGAATCTAGCGTTATTAGTATTTTAAAAATCAGAATGAACTGGAATCTAGCTTTCTATACATATAATTACGCGGGTCCAGACGTTGTTATGTAGAGTGTTGTCATAAATGCGCTACTTAAAATCACGGTCCTGAGACCGTTGTTGTATTCTAGAAAGCGCGCGTGATATCACAACGATTAGTTAATCCGACTGTTGTGTTAGACCTAAAGGTCTCAGGTTTGATTCTCAGCAGCGACATCATAACGGTTTGATTCTCAGACAATGCGGTAGACCCAGCCAAAAATTAGATTTTATTCGAATTAAACTATAAGAGAAGATATCGATGTATTGAAGGAATCAGGTCATTGAATCACATTCTAAATGCTAAAGAGCGTGAAATAAATGATGAGACGCATGCAATTCAGAAAACATTGATTTATATAAGTTGATTTTCAAATACAACTTAATTTTCAAATTATAAATTTCTATGTCGTTTTAAATGAATGCATTTTTCAGTGAAAGGTTAATGAAACAGACAATACTTAGCATATAATAAACTATACTTCATCTACTATCAACTTGTATAAGAAATTAAAGAACAAAATGTTAATGGTAAGTCATAAGAAGCCTCTTTCTTGTGACTTAACAATGTCTTATTCTTGTTTTGAAAACATTTGTCAACAACAACACAACAAATACATACAACAACATAAAAAAAAAACATACATTTTAGAAACAAATTAAAACACTAACAACATACAACATCACAAGATATATTAAATTGTTTCAAGAACGCACCTTTTATTGAAAATGATCGTGGAACTGGAATAAATTATGAAGTTCATCTAGTTTGTGAAGCTATGAAAAATAAATATAAGATGGATGAAGTTTCCACAATAGCTTCATACTTCTTATAATTTTTTCCATAGCTACGCAAACCATATATACGATAGCCACACACGCGCTTTATTAAGGTGGTGAAGACAAATCTGAAAAAATTATGTCAATAAACATTTATCTATCAACAACAACATATAACATCAGCAAAGCTAATGACGATGAAGAAGAGAAAAAATCTTATGAAAATCATGTGAAACATAACAACAACATACACGAAAATGAGAGAATAAGGAAGAAGAAGAATACCTTCATGTATGAAGAACAAGATTGACGGTTATTCTTTAGAATAGGAAAGCTAATGACGAAGAAAAAGAGAAAAATGAGTGCTATGGTTTTTCCGTCAAGGATACGGCGATACTGTCAAGAAGCGAGAGTTTATTCGCTTATATATAGGTAAAAAATTTCACAATGGTTTTCATTAACAACCGTAGTGATATCCCTTTTATTTATTTTTTAAAAACTAAATAAAAAAGAAAAGGCGTGCCTCAACTTAAAGGAATAACAATTTTAGGACGATGAGGTTCGAACCCATGAAAGCTTGATTTTATCACCACGGTGAACATAACAACCGTTATTATATCCTAACAATTTTTAATTTAAAAATAAAAAAAATTAGCGCCTGAGAGTTGAGATGTCACCATGGTGTTTGGAAGCTGTGGTGACTTGGGCATTGTTGTTTGCGTGTTTTGTAGTAGTGTTATAAGAAGTCGATCTTGCTTTTGTTGAAAAAATCACAAGCTCTTAGTCATAAATACATGGGTAGTTTTTGTGCTATTGGAATCCAAGATCTAGAGGGCATGGCTCATATATTGCACATGTGTCTTATTTGGCGATTGAAGTTTGGTTTGTGATTGAATCGGAGCAGGTTCGCCTTGGCTTAAGTAATGGTGTAGTTGTCTTTTGTGTCGAGGTGCGTCTTTGTTGCGATTTTAGTTGGGCTGGAGCAGAGGGCCTGTTTTGTTGTCAATCTGTAAATAGTTATTTATCAGTTATTCGATAGTGGTTACGAATGATCTTCTGCTCAACGTACCAGCATGTTGGAGCTCTATGTATCTCAAGTCCTTTGTGTGATCATGGTGCTTGGAGTCTATTTTAGGAATTTTTTCTCTTGTTAGGGGTTCAGACGGTTTTTGTTTTCTTTCCAATTGTTTATTATGTATTTTGATCTTTCTGTTGTTATTTTGGGGTTGGCAGCCTATTTTGAATTGTTGTAGTGCTTGCAATTTTAACTTTTCAAAATAAAAAAAAAATAGTGTAAAAAATTTATAATAAAAGAGTAATTTAGAGCGTTCATGCAATTAATTTTTAACAGATTAATAGTTAATATTATATGTTGAAAGATGATAGTATTTTTACACAAATGTGTTGTTAAATTTATTTTTGCTTTTAAGTAAAAGCGATGTTAGATTTAATTATTTTTTTATTGGTTAGAAAGGACATTACTTTTAATAAAGTGTTGTTAAACTTGTAAATAATAAGAGTTTTTTATCAAAGAAATGTTGTTGATTTTGTTATTTTTTATATATTTTCATCACATATTAAAAAATAATGCATACATAATGCACGTTTATCAATCACAGCTAATAAACATTCATAACTTATATGCACAACAATAATAATTTATGTATTCAAATTTAAGGTGGAATCAAGTCTATCAAACACTCGACCATTTTTCATTTACTTCATCCAAATACTCTGTAGAATAAGTTTTATATTTATAATAATAAGGAAAAATACTATGAATATTCGAATATGATAGAATTAGAATTGAATAATATATCTATAATTATTATTAACAAAGTAAAATTTAAATGACTCTTATTTTTTAAGAATTGGTTCATTATTGTCTATGAGAATAGTCTATTCTATAAACCTCATAATAAAGTATATACAGTCTTCTCGTTTGTTTAACATGGATACTTCAAAAATATTGACATGTATAATTATTAAATTTGTACAATGTGATTAATTATTTTAAACAAATTATTAAATGATAATATTATTTTTTTTTAAAAACCTTTAAAACCTAAAACCTCAATCCTCTAAAACCTTAACTCATCCAAAAACAAATTTAAAGGTTGTTAGAATCATTTCTTGATTGTTATCTCTAGTAATGCTTCAGTGACAAAATGAATTGAACCAGATCTATTTTCTTGGAATTTTTTTATCAACATACAAGAGCTTATTGTATGGCTTTTTAGTTGGTGGAACTTCCTAAGAAAAAGTTATTTAGCTATGATGACTCTAAACTTATTTTTAAAAAGGTCGTTTTTCATTTTACGACTAAAACATTTTATAGATCATTTACTATAAGATTATATAAAAAATAGTGCATTCAACATTCAAAATTAATAGTGTATTATATAAAATAGCACTAAGCAATAATGTAGTGATTTCATTTTTTTTACATTAATTAATTGATTAATCAATTATTAATTATATGTATATAATTTATTATATCAAACATCTTATAGTGTATTGTTTCAATAAGCTTCTCTAAAAAATAGTGCATAAACATTTAAAATTTAAAATTGATATTGTATCATATGTGTCCTAAAATGAAAAAAATTGAGGAAGACATTGAGACAAGGGCGAGAGGTGAACACTGTATCCTTCTTGAGTTGCCTTTACAACAATTTGAGTGTTTTTCATCGAGTCCAATAGTCCGCCAGATCAATCACCTAATTTCTCATTAATCGTCCATGACCTGCGTTTATTGGGCCAACCGTCAATACTTAGAAGTTCTAGGGTCTAACTATTTCCCTTAAGGTCCTTGGTATTAACCATCCATTATTGTGAAGGTTGCGGACTTGCGGTATTTTAGCAAGACTAGTTTTATTTGATTAAAGGCCCTTAGGGACTATAAATAGATAGGCATCATGATATGAAAGGACAATCTCTAACACTCCAAGAAAAACCATCATACAGAACTTCTCATATCATTATGGATGAGCTAGCTCTAACTCTCAACAAACCTTAAGCCTCTGACAGTCCTAATTTCTTTGGGATTGTTACACTCATTGTACTTTTATCTAGTTTAATTGGCACCCATCGCGGGGCCTCGATAAAATTGACATGATCCACACACATACACACATTACCTTATCACGAGTTGCTCTTACCATCTTCCCTCGAGGATGCACGAGCAAAGCTTCAAGGATATCACTAACAACATTGCTTGATGTTTCGCCAAAGGAGGAGAATCTAGCTCCTCTTGGAGAAGATACGCCTGACAGGTGTTTGGAAGTAGACAACATACCTCTAAAAACCGTCAACGTCTTTGGCGCAGATTGAGAGCATGAAATCACTTTCTCGAAAGAAGACGTTATAAGCATACTCCCTCACAAAAATGATCATACGGTCTTCACGATTCAGCACAAAAATGATAACTGGGAGATGAAAAAGGGTGTTAATTGGTCATGGCAGATCTGTATATATTTTATTCTAGAGTACCTTCTAGAGGCGCTAGATAGATCCTCGAGATATCAGATATTTCCAGGGATCCCTAATAGACTTGTCAGGCCAATAAGTACAAGTCAAGAGCTACGTCACCCTTGAGATTATAGTAGGCTCAAGGACGAGCGCTAGGGCCATAGAAGTATCTCGTAGTAAACGTCATGTCCCTTATAACATCATCCTTGGGAAACTCACCCTAAATCTATTAGGGGATATCTTGTCTACACGTTATCTAAGCTTAAAATATCCATTTTCTAATGGGTGTGTGGGTACTGGGTAGCATCAAGGAAGACCAGGAAATCACCTAAGATTGTCACCTAAATAGTTAATGGGGTATTTTCGGTGGATATGAGATTGCCCCTTTCTCAACTCTAAGGTTGAAATATTTATAGAGGCATATGAGTTTGTATTTAGATTTTTTCGGAAATAACAATCGTTCACCCAAGTAATGGTAGTAGACTGCTGATTCCCTATTTCCTAGAGAGACGTGAGTTATTCTCTTGACTCATTTTATACATTATCTCTGACCAACCTCACTTTTCACTTTTTCCTATCCTGAACATGTGGGCATATCGCAAACGATGTCATTCTTAAATGAGTGATATGATATGTCGCCGCTTGTAGATGATATGATCTTCTCACCTTTTATAGATTCTCACAAATATATCGCTATACCAACCTATTTAAGAATAAATAAGACATCTATTTATATCCTGATAATAATAATAATTTCAAACGTTAATTTATCAAATAGGCAATCAAACTAGGCCATAAAGAAAAAGGTTGTAGACCTAAAATCTTCTTTGAACTTGAGATATCAATTTTAAACAAGACAAACATATGAACAAAGTAACCTTTTTTTCTCGATATCATGAACACATACCTAGATTTAATTTATCATTATATTTCTTTTACCACTCAACATGTGACACGTCTTGTCAAAAAATTCAACGATCCAAATATATTGTCTTAAAAATGAAACAAAAATCCTTACCTACTGATGTAAAGGCCTAACTAAAATTAATGGTTTTTAAATATAACACAACCAAACTTTTAGATATCCTACGATATCAAGCAAACAAAATCTTGCATTTTTGCTTTAAAATTAAGCCCCGTGGCTCTCCCACATCACCAAACCTTTGTCTCGTCTTTGCTTCCCTCCCTATTGGCAGAAGAGGTTTGAAATCTATTTAGCTTTGAATATGTTTACTCCATGAGAAAATTGTAAAATAAAAAGCAATTATTGTTTAATATATTTTTGAGTAAAACTTCATTTTAGTATCTTGAAAGTGTTAAATGTTCTCAAACAAACCTATGAATTACTTATAACTATTAAAATTTATCTATTTAATTTCGATTCAAAATAACTCGTACCAGTTTATGAGTCTATGATGCCAAAACGAGTTGATTCGTATTCAAATTCGTTTTTGTGGTAGATTAGCTCAAATTCAATTAGGCTCGAATAAATTAGTACAGATTTGAATAATCAAGTCTAAGGCGAGTTTACGAATTAGATGTAATATTGGAGAAAAAAAATCTCAAAACATGTTGGACTTACTATTTCATCGAAAAAATTAGGGGTGGCAATAAAATCCATTAGAGTAAAATCCATCCAATCCATCCACTAAATTATCCATCCAATCCATCCATTATAAAAAAGAATAGTTAATGGATTGAATCAAATCCATCCATTTAAAGTTATGGATGGATCCAATCCATCCAACAAAGTTTAAAAATCCATTGGATTATCTAATGTTTTATTTAAAAACTAATTGATAGTTTTTATTGTTAAATAATAAATATGTGTTTTTGTCAAAAAGAAAAATCAATTAATTTTTTTAAAATTTATAAATATCTCTCTCATATATATATATATATATATATATATATATATATATATATATATATATATATATATATATATATATATATATATATATATATATATATATATGGGAGTGTATCAAGTGAGAGAAGTGTTTATAGTGAGAGATGAGAGGATACAATAATAACCAACCGATTTAAATCAACGGCTTTAATTAAAACCCATATCAAGTACTCCCTCCGTTCTTTATTATAAGTCGTTTTGGAAAAAAAATTTGTATTTAAATATAAGTCGCTTTACAATTCCAATGAATAATTAATGCTACTTTTCCTATTATATCCTTAAATATTTATTATTCTCTCTCCTTTCAATTATATAAATTTACCTTCCATATGTTATTAATGAAGGATAATTTTGTAAAAACCTTCATAATTTCTCATTTTCATACAATAATTATTATTTTTCTTAAACTGTGTGAAAAATCTAAAACGACTTATAATAAAAAACGGAGGGAGTACCATAATTTATGCATACCTTCTCTCAGATGCTTTCCCTTCATCTTCCGCCTACTTTTTTTTTTTCGTTCTCGTTTTCCTCATTTATGCATAGTAATGCAATTGAATCTCAATTTGATTATGTCATGGGTGGTAGTTATGAATATAGATTGAATCTCTATCTCTTTGGAAACAGATTCAATTTTTTAAAACTGTTTCTCCTTTCCATTATCAGCCACGTGCAACGTAGAGTGAAGTGAGAAAGGAGGTCATATTGGTTTCGTGCATCTCAATGGTTTTCTATTTCTAAAAGTGATTTATATTGGATTGAAATTGAAATTACATTTATCAAATGCAAGAATCTGGGAAATGAAATTTGAGAAATTAAAAGTAATTTTCTTATACTCTTAAAATTAGGGTTTTTTATTATGTTACTTTTGATTGAAATAGTAAAATTGATAAAAGAAATTTGGTGAAATTGAAATGGTCATTGTACAGTTTTGTTATAAATTTGATAAGAAAAAAATATGTTATATAGTATGTTCTTCTTGCACAGGTTTTAGATAGAGAAGTTTATAAAAAAAAAACCATAGTTACCGCACCATTAGCATCCAATTAGTTTTTCTCCCTATCGTTTGGTTTTGTGCCGGAGTTGAATTTGTCTTCACCAGAGGTTCTCGAAACTTTTATGGAGGAAAATAATGTTAGATGCAAAACAAAAAAGGTAGGTGGAAGAAGAAGGGAAAGCATATGAGAGAATGTTAATATGGAAGAAATATCTTTTTATTTGCAAACGAAATAAAAATATAATTAATAAAAAGCAACATTTTCAAGATATTTTAATTTAGTCAATACAGTACAATTTATAGTTTAAGTATTAAATGTGCCAGACCCTGATTTAATTTAAACTGTGAGCAGTGGCCAGTGGGGCAGAAAAAAAGATTTTATCAATCCATGTTTTAGTGATTAAAGAAGGTGCATTGTAAAATTATTAAAAGTGTATTGAAAGATTAATTAAAAAAAATATGCAGTTAAAAAAAAACTATTCTAAAGAAATTAAAAAAAAAAAAGATTTTCTAAAATTTATAAAATAATTAAAATATTTTAATTAGCTTAGTGGATGAATGGATATCCATCCATTAAAAAGATGTTAATGGATGGATTGGATTGGATTTTATCCTTAATGGATGGATTGGATTGAATTTTTTAAAGGTTATGTTAGTGGATTGTTAATGGATTAATGGATTGTTTTGATCCATCCATTAACAATTCAATCCATATCCATCCAATCCATCCATTTTGCCACCCCTAGAAAAAACCCTAAAAGGAAGTTAAATGACCTTTGCCGTCATTCCATTTAATCTTCAAAGTTAGAAATCATACAAGAACAACAAATACATGAAAAAAACAAGACATTATGAAAATGCCAAAAACAATTCATTTTGAAACTTGTGACATTAATTAAGCAATTTTAGTCACTATATAAATACCAAAGCTGTATCTTAATTTGATGGGTGTAGTTCTAGGGATCAGAGAAGCAATGATATTTGTCGTTCTTAAGATAGTCATTGTCATTTTCTCATACGTGATTACACTAGCTTAGGGACCAACATTCTCATGGAATGGTCCCACTCTACATCATAAATGTGATCTTTGACTCAAATAAATTTTAGTTCAATTTAGTTAATTTTTTAATCTTTATTATTTACCTTTCGAGTAAAAAAAATATATATAAAAAATTGTATAATTATGGGTGTGGTGGTGAGTGGCTAGATTGGAAAGTGCTATAAGGATGGACCAGATAGAAAAAGACTTGAAATTATTAAAAGGATAGAACTCGTAATAAGAAAAACAGTACTCTGCTACACTATATGGAATTAAATGGTGTGTATATATAATACTCCTAATAATAGTAAAATATATTATCAGAGTGAAAGTGAGTGTGGTCCTAAACTTGATCGTGTGAGGGGTCCACGTGGCATGGCCGCCGGCAGCAGCGGTGTCCACAGTCAAGTGGGGGGTGTGGTCCAAAAAGATAGAACCGTGTGACAAGTGACAAACCGAAAGAGCTTACAGTCTGTACTCTGTATTGTGTTCTTCACACGAACTTGTTCTATGATATTGAAAGAGTCTTTGGATAAGTAAGACCTAATCTAATTCACAATATTAATAAGGTTAGACAAAACATTTTCATTTTAAGTACGATTGGGATCTTGGGTACTCTTTCCCTTTTGTAGTATCATTAATTATAGATATAAATAAGTAAAAATATTTAATATTCGTGAATTATGTTGTAGTATATTCACAAGTACTTTAATTGAAGTAACTTGGATGAGAAAAACAAAATGAACTCCACTGAAAACGGTTAGTTGCCTCGCCGCAAAATCCTTTCCTCCTCTTTTTCTTCTTCTCCTCTCTCACGCTCTCTTCCTCCTCTTGCCTCCATCCTCCCTTTTCCATGGATGTTTCCTTGCTATTTCCCGAAACCAACACAGGTGTTAGTAAATCAAAAACAGTCAACGAGCACAATACTGATTCTGGCTCCACGAATGTCAAATCTTTCGCTTCAGTGGTATCCAACAACGTGTGTGATATTCCATTAAGCCAACTGCCCACGCCTTGCCTAAAAGGGGATAGGCTCGCTATCACAATCCCGGAAGAAGAATATGCCCTTGGGGTGGAGGCCTGTAAACATCATCTTCAGGGTCGTGTGGTATGGTCTAAAGGCTCCCAACCGCTCACTGTTATGAACATGAAAAACAAGTTGCTTGAATTATGAACTTCAATTGGCAAGCGGGTGTGACTTATTTAGGCAAAGGCTTCTTTGAATTTGCCTTTTCATCGCTTGAAGATGTGCAAAGGGTTAGATCTGTCAATGCTTGGTCGATCCCCAATGGTATTCTAAGATTGTTCCCTTGGACGAAGGATTTTGTTCCCTCTACTCTGAAGCAAACGTCTGCGCAGGTTTGGATAAGAATTCATGGTCTTTCTCAGGAGTGCTGGAGACCCCGAATTCTCTTCTCTATTGCAAGTAGCATAGGTACGCCGATCTGTATTGACTCGGCATCAAATAAATCCACATTTGAAAGACCGTTTGGACATTTTGTTCGTATCCTGGTAGATTTGGACCTTACTAAAGACCTAAGATATAAATTCTTGTTGAAAGGGTAGGATTTGCCTTTTTCGTTGATATAGAATATGAGAAAATTCCAGATTTCTGCACATTTTGCAGTTTTGTAGGACATTCTATCACCAATTGTAAAAGAAAGGAACAGGCTAGTGTGAAAGGGAGTGACCCTTTACTGAAGAAGGACAAAACTACCTACATACCTACTGGTAAAAAATTCATAGTTGGGGAAAGTTCTAAAGCCAATTCGGGAACTCAATATATTGATGTAGATGCGGATGATGGTATCATACCTACCAATAACAATTTGGTGGTTATTGAAGAAAATATCCCTAAAGGGACATCTGAGGTCGATATTGATGTGAATAATCAGGTTGTGAATGACGTTAATGATGGTGTGAATGATGCTTCCATTCTGATTCCAAATCCTAATCCTCCTATTTTGGACAATCCTTTGGGGGCTGAAGGTTCTTTAGAGAGTGAATATGTTGATGCAACTCAGTTGGTTAATTTTGTCCGTGAAACTCAATTAGATGAGAGATATAAGAAGAGGCATCTTACTGAAAAAAGACTTGATAGGGTCATGTGTAATCTGGAGATGCTTTATGCTAGTAGTACTTTGGTGTGTCATACTTTATCTAGGATTAGGTCTGACCATTATCCCTTATTATACACTTGTGAGTGGAATAAAATCAGTTATAGATCTCAATTCAAATTTCTTAGGATGTGGACTTTGAATGATGATTGTGAGAGAATCATTAGGGAGGTTTGGAGCACTAAGGTTTATGGTTGTCCCATGTATGTCTTAGACAAGAAGATTCTTTCATATAAAGTGGAACACTGAGGGTGATAGAAACACAAGATTCTTTCATACCTATGCCAAAATTAAAAGAAAAAATAGTTTAGTCTCCTCTTTGATTATTAATGATGTTGTGTCTACTATCCCAACATTATTGAATCTCACCTTGTCAATCATTTCTCTAAGTTATTTAATCAGGATGTTATGCTTCAGGATACTGGCCTTATTCAAAGAGTCATTCCTACTTTGGTGAATGATAACACTAATGCTTTGTTCACTTTAACCCCTAGTTCTGATGAGATATATAATGTTTTTATGAACCTAAAGGTTGAGTCTGCCCCTGGCCCTGATGGATTTGGGGCCATCTTTTTCCAAAAATATTGGAACATTGTTAAGAGTGATGTCATAGGGGTTGTTACTCAGTTTTTTCTGCAGGATTGGATTCTTCCTAACTATAATGCTAACACCATCATCCTGATACCTAAGACTAATGAACCAAACTCTCTCAACCACTATAGACCTATTGCTTTAGCTAATTTCAAACTGAAAATTATTACTAAAATCATGGCTGACAGACTTGCATCTCTTTTACCTTATTTGATTTCCAAGGAGCAAAAAGGATTTTTCATTGGTAGGAACATAAAAGACTGCATTTGCCTCACCTCTGAGGCAATTAACATTCTCAATAATAAGTGCTACAGTGGCAATGTGGCTCTGAAAATTGATATCTCCAAGGCTTTTGATACCCTCAGTTGGAATTTTCTTCTTAAAACCCTTGAGAGTTTTGGATTTTGCTAGATATTTTATAGTTGGATAAACACTTTGTTGCATTATGCAAAACTTTCTATTGGTTTTAATGGAAAGAAAGCTGGCTATTTTCAATGTTCTAATGGGGTTAGACAAGGAGATCCTTTGTTTCCCCTCCTTTTCTGCCTGGCTGAAGAGGTGCTGAGTAGAGGGATAGCTCATCTTGTGGAGAATGATCAGATTAACCTCATTAAAGCCTCTAAGAATGCTTATGTTCCCTCTCATACATTCTATGCTGCTGATATTATGATTTTTTGTAGAGGAGGTCATAAATCCATTAATGCTATTAACAATTTGCTAAAAGAATATGCTATTTGCTCTAGCCAAAATTGTAACTATTCTAAATCTCTCATTTATGCAGATGGCATTACTTTAAGTAGATTTAAATTCTTGGCACATTTAATTGGTTTTACTATGGAAAATCCCCCTTTCCTTTACCTTGGAGCTCCTATTTTTGTTGGTAGAGCTAAGCCTATTCATTTTATGTTTGTTGCAGACAAAATTAAGCTTAAGTTGGCAAGTTGGAAAACTAGCCTTCTAACTAGGGGTGTTCGCGGTGCGGTTTGGTTCGGTTTTGAGCATAAAAGTCATCCTAACCGCGAGATAAAAATGCATGCGGTTCGGTTTGGTTCGGTTGATTTTTAAAAAGTCATCCAAACCAAACCAAACCAAACCAATGCGGTTAGGATCGGTTCGGTGGACCGCGGTTTACACTATAAAATAAAAATGTACTGAAATAAAAAGAAAAAGGAAAGTAATTTAATGTCAATATAATATATGATATTATACCATAAAAAAAAGTTATATTACAAGAACCTTAGAGAACTAAAAATGCATTATAAATGAAATACATATAGTAGACAGTAGAGAATTACATATATATGTAGCTCAATAAAATACAAAAACTATGTGGATTATGCCAAAACTTAAGTTAATAAATTAATTATTAAAATTCAAAACATGAGGTGTGGTTGTGTGCAATTGGATTAGTAAAGATAATAAATTAATTATAAAATTCAAAACTTAAGTTAAATATGCGGTTTGGTTCGGTTCAGTTCGGTTTTGTGAAATAAAAACCGCGAACCAAACCGACCCGCGCGGTTCAGTTTAAAAGTCATCCAAAATCATCCAAACCAAACGCGGTTTTTTGCGGTTTCGGTTTGGATTGGTTCGATTTGCGGTTTTGCTTTTGGATTGGTTCGGATACGATCACCCCTACTGCTAACTATGGCTGGGAGACTGCTGTTGGTTAAATCTGTTATTCAGAGCATGGTGATGCACTGTATTTCAGTCTACAGCTGGCCTGGATCCATGATAAAGAAAATAACTTCCTGGATGAGGAATTTTATTTGGAGTGGCAATATGGATAAGAAAAAGACTGTGACTGTAGACTTAAAGAATTGTTGTAAAAGTTTGAAGAATGGTGGCCTTGGTCTTAGGTCTTTAGCTGAGGTCAACTCTGCATCCAACCTGCTTCTTTGCTGGAATTTTGTTAAGGGCAAGTCGGGTTGGGCCTCTCTTCTAGCTTCCTGTGTGAAAAGAGGCAAAGGATTTATTTCTTATCATATCAAATCCTCTATTTGGTCTGGCATTAAGGAGAGCTATAACTCTGTGATGGACAACTCAAAGTGGATTATTGGTGATGGCTCTAAAGTGAATTTCTGGTTGGATCATTGGTTGGAGGAGCCTCTTGCTATGGTGTTTAAAATCCCTGAGATGTTTCACAAAACTTTGTCTGTCTTGGTTAAAGATTGGCTGGTTGATGGCAGATGGAATATACCTTTGAATGTTTAGCTGGCTTATCCTAATCTGCTTGATATGGTGTCCAATGCTCCTTTGCCTGTGACTGATCTTGAGGACTCCATAATTTGGAAGAATTCTGAAAATGAGGAGTTATCCATGAAGCTTGCTAATACCTTCATTCATAGGAAGAATTCCTCTATTTCCCGGGCTTTTAATTCTTTATCTTGGGATAATGGGGTGCCTCCTTCTCATTCAATGCTAGTTTAGAGAATTATTCACAATCGAATGCTGGCGGATGATAATATGACCCTTAAAGGCTTCTCTTGAACTTCTATGTGCTCGATGTGTAGAGAAAATATAGAGACAACACAACACATTTTCTTCAACTGCAAGTTTACTAAAAATATTTGGAAGTGGATGTTGGATAAGCTGCAGTATTCTGGTTCTTTAAACAACATTCAAGACTGCCTGTTGTTGATGCAATCTACGTGGTCTCCGCAAGCTAAAGTTGTGGCTTTATCGTGTGTGTGTGCAACCTCCTCTATCAGTTTTGGCGGACGAGGAATCTTATAAGATTTTAGGATAAAAATTTGCATTGGAAGTCTGGTATTGTTGTTATCGTTTCTAGAGCGAAGCTGGTTAGTGACACAACTGTGAGTTGCTCGAATAACTCTATTTCGAGTTTCACCATTTTGAAAGGTTTTGATGTTAACATTCATTCTAGAAGGCCATTATCGACTATGGAAGTTTTATGGCATCCTCCCCCAAGAGGTTGGATCAAAGTTAACATGGATGGGTTGGCTAGAGGTAATCCTTTATTTATTGTGTGTGGCGGAATCTTTAGGGATGATAATGCGTGTCCTGTGGGGAGTTTTTCGGATTTCATGGGTGAGGGAAATGCTGGTATGGCTGAATTGATGGCAGCTATTTTAGCTATTGAAAAATCTAGATTTTTGGGCTGGACAAAGCTTTGGATAGAAACCAATTGTATACTTGTGGTGAAAGCTTTCTCCGATTCTTCGCTTGTTCCTTGGAAAATCATATCTCGTTGGCTCTGTTGTATTGAGTATTCTCGCACGATTGATTTCATGATATCCCATGTCTTTAGGGAGGCCAATTTTTGTGTTGGTTTTATTGGGAACATTGGATTGTCCAGTCGGAGCTATTCTTAGTTTACTTTTGTGCCTTTTATTTTAGTTAAGGACTACCTTTTAGACAAGGAGGGTACCCCTAGGCTTAGGCTTTGTTCTTAAGGGGTCTTGGTTTGGTCCCCCTTGTGTATCTTGTTTACCTTTTTCTTTATTTTATAATACTTTTAGTTTAAAATTTCCAAAAAATCCTTCTGGAATTTATGAAAATTATGGAATTTTCTATCAACAATTTTAAAATTTTTGGATTTTATTGAGTTCATTTGTACCGTAAATTTTAAATTTATCTGTATGCCGGAAAATTTTGAAAATTTTTGGAAATTTTAAAATTTTCAATACATGCTTCTTTCACTAAATTCTGTCATTTTTCTATTTTTTAGTGAGAACCAAGAGAAGGACGAGTCCATTGGAGGCAGGATAACCGATAGAGTGGCAACCCGAGTTAAGGCTGCTGAGGCTGAGGCTTTCTAACTACGTGAACATAACTTAAAACATTAAAACAAACTCGAACGTGACATAACTTAAAACAAACGAATCATGAAAACCTAGACACTACTAGATGATTATGGATATTTCAGCATTGATTATGTCGTCGACAGATATTGAAATTTTCACATCAAACTCGATCGACTCTTTAGTTAGCCTACAAAGAAATAATCTCCACATGACCGTCAAATCTTCATCGGTCTTCAACTCAATAAGGTTGCATTTCACCCTTCCATTAGTATCAATCCAATCTTCACGAAACTCGATCTTTCTCACCTTTCTGTTATCGGTATCAGGCAACAATTCAACTTGTCTATCAAGTTGGTGAGAAATGTGGTGTCATTCAAAAGCTTGAACTCAACAGGAGGTTTGTCTCCGTTGAAGTACACTTCTGCCTTAATAAAAAATTGAGGAAGAGACATTTTGAGATGCTTTTCTCAATAACAGATGACCCATATTTATATAACTTTGGATTCATTTTGGACCACAAATATTGTCGGTGCAATCACGACCGTACTAAACTATCAGCAAAATCATGTTCGTTAAAATTTATGAGTAAATGAACTATCAGAAATTTTCAAATTGCGCTAAATTTTTTATAAGAAATGGTACATTTTGAAATTTTCGAAAAATATTTTATAAATTTCTTGAAATTTCAATTGAACTACCAAAAATATTATTGTATACCAAAATTTTCAAATAACTTACCGAAAATTTCGTTCAAACAATTTATTTCAGTTTAATTAGAAGCATTTTTTTCATTATCAAAATATGCAAGGATGCCATGTTGAATTTTGAGAGTGACAAATTTTTTTTTTTTTTTGTAAGCAAGAATTTAATAACCGGAGAACTAAGGGTTCTCCAACCTTGTTACACAGGATACGGATTAACACCGTCAAAAGTCAATATTACAAACCAATTATAATTACGACATAAAAGACACCGGGTCCTTGACAAAATCGTAAAAGCAACAATTGGGATGAGCAATATCGCCTATAGAAGACCATCTCCATATCAAGATCTTGATATTCCAAATCATATTATTTACATTCCAAGTCTCATTCCTAAAGCAAAAACCATTTCTTGTCAACCAAATAATCCAAGACGTGGCTAACCAAAACACCTCCAATTTGCCTTTTTTAATACCTTTTCTACGGCCCATCGAATACCATTCCATAAAAAAAGGAATACAATCCTCCATGTTCCAACCCGGAAAATCCACCCACTTAGCAATTTCCTTCCAAACATAATTAATCACAACACATTTGAAGAAGATATGGTCCCTATCTTCCAAGTGCGAATCACAAAAAACACACATTAAATTAGTAGAAGTTAAGTTAATACCTCTATACACCAATAGCTCCTTTGTGGGAAGCCTATTCACAAAAAGCCTCCAACCAAAACTTTTAATCCTAAATGGAATCTCCATCTTCCAAATCAACTCCAACGCCTCATCGTGCCTATTCAAAGGACCAAAGGGAATGCGCTTTTGAGCATAAATGGAGTAGCAAGAAGATACCGTAAATCCTTTCTCCGAGTCAAGAGACCACTCAACGCAATCCTTCCCTTCTTGAATTCCGCCAAAACTCTCCAAAAGATTGCGCAAAGCCGAATATTCCAAAGCAATTCCGGGCTCAAGAAACGTGGTCCCCGAAATACCTAAATCCCCCCACTTCCAAAATCCCTCACTCCACCCTCCCATGGCCGCTACCGAAACTTTTTTCAAAGAAGACAACAAAAAAAGATTCGGAAAAGTCTCCATCAAAGCACAATTGTTTAACCACCGCACCTCCCAAAATGGTGTGTTGAAACCATTTCCCACTTTGAAACAACAATTTGAAATCAACGGATCAACGGAAGAAAGAGATGAAATAGATGAAGGGAAAAAACCAACCTTTAAGATATCCCGCCACCAATAGGATGAAGAAGTGCAAACGTGAGCATCGCCTCCACATAGAATATGCAAGGATAAATCTCCGTAACGAGCTTTCAAGATCTCATACCACAAAGAATTAGAGCCATTAATAATCTTCCATCTCCACTTGTTTAAAAGAGCTAGATTGAAGTCGGCAATATTCTTGATATTTAAACCCCCCCCCCCTTTAAAAAGGGTAAAGTCACAACCTTCCAACTAATCCAATGAATTTTCCTTTTTTCCTCCACCCCTCCCCATAAGAAATTGCTTTGAATCTTATTGAGTTCTTTGAGCACTTTAACCGGCATCTTGTAGAAAGATAAAGTGAAGATAGAGAGAGAACACAATATAGATTTCAAGAGAGTGATTCTACCTCCAAGATTGAGAAAACGATTCTTCCAACCCGCCAAACGCTTTTTCACCTTCTCCAAAAGAGGATTCCAAGAAGAAGCCTTCCTAGGATTTATACCAATATGGATCCCAAGAAATAAAAAGTTACTTTCTTCCATTTTACAAGAAAGAAAACAAGCGGCGGCCTCCAAGAAATTATGCGACACATTAACTCCAATCAACTTGCTTTTATGGAAATTAATTCCAAGACCCGACACCAACTCAAAAGCTCTCAACACTAGCTTCACCGCTTTAACATGTTTCCACGTCCCCTTTCCAACCAACAAAGTGTCATCCGCAAATTGGAGAATATCCACACTACACCTTCGATTAATATCAAACATCTCAAAACCCCCTAATTCCACGGATTTTCTTACCAACCGAGCAAGTGCTTCCGCTACCAAAACAAAAAGAAAAGGTGATAAAGGGTCACCTTGTCTAAGCCCCCGTTTGACAACAAATTCCTTGGTTGGACTACCGTTAACCACCACCGACATGTTGCTCTTGAAAATTAATAACTCCATCCATTTCCTCCATTTATCTCCAAACCCCATTTCAACCAACAAAAACCGGAGAAAATTCCAAGAAACCTTGTCATAAGCTTTCTCAAAATCAACTTTGAAAAGAAGACAAGAATTACCTTCTTTTCGAGCATAATCTACCACTTCATTAGCAACTAGAACACCGTCGAGTAATTGCCTTCCCGGAACAAAAGCACTTTGACAATGAGAGACTATAGAATCCAAAACAAGTTTCAATCTTCCCGCCAAAATCTTTGCTATCACCTTGTACATACACCC
The DNA here is from genome assembly GCF_029867415.1 of Vicia villosa. Lineage (NCBI taxonomy): Eukaryota > Viridiplantae > Streptophyta > Magnoliopsida > Fabales > Fabaceae > Vicia > Vicia villosa. Next base: position 132,155,108 of record NC_081181.1, on the reverse strand, counting down.
TACCAAACAAATAGGTCTATAGTCATCAAGATCTAACGGGTTAGGAGATTTCGGAATAAGAGCCAAAAAAGAAGATGTCACCGCCTTCGACAACTCTCCCCCCGCATAAAAATGATCAAGGAATCTCATGAAATTGGCACTAAGAAAAGACCAACATTTCTTGATGAAATGAAAAGTATAACCGTCGGGCCCCGGGCTCTTAGATCCCCCACAACAAGCTAAAGCTTCCTTTACCTCTTCTTCTTGAAAAGGCCTTTCAATCCACCTTTTATTCGCCCCACTTATAACATCAAACGGTATCCCCTCTAACGTCATACCAAAGTCCCCATCATCTTCGAATTTACAAGAAAAATGACGGACAACTTCATCTTTAATCTCCATCACCGAAGTCAAGGACCCGCCCGGAGTGTTTAGCGGCCCAATATGATTATGTCTCCTCTTGTCTTTCAAAACTTTGTGGAAAAAACCGCTATTTGAATCCCCTTTATTTAGCCACTTCAATCTAGATTTTTGTAACAACATATTCTCTTTAATTCTCAACTTGGTCCAAAAGCGACTAGTAGCCTCCTTCCTATTTTGAAGAAATTCGGGTTGAAAATCTCCCTCCATCTCATTCAACAACTCATCCCCACAATTAATATCCCTAACGCCCTCCTCAATCTCCAAATCAATTCTACCAAACACCTCTTTGTTCCACCAATTAAGTCTTCCTTTAAGAAGCCGGAGTTTTTCTTTCAAGACAAAATCCCCTCTTCCTTCTACCTTTAGATCTCCCCACTCCTTCTTCACAAAGGGTAAAAAAGAATCAAAAGAGAACCATTCATTATTAAACTTGAACGGTTTCAGGCCCCAATTATTGTTATCCACCTCTAACCAAATAGGACAATGGTCGGATAAATCTCTATCCCCCACAAATTGACCAACTATCCCCCAATCGTTCACCACTTTATCCGACACCAAAAATCTATCAATTCTACTCCTCGATCTACCATCACCTCCTTGCCAAGTAAATTTTTTTCCTTTACAAGGAATATCCACCAACAAGCTTTCCGAAATAAAATCCGCAAATTCTTCCATTTCATTTGTGTTAGACAACACCATCCTACCCTTTCGTTCTCCACGCTCTTTAATCGCATTAAAGTCCCCTCCTATAATCCATTCCCCATCATTGAACAACCCTTTTAAATCCAACAACCTTCTCCAAAGAATTCTTTTCTTAGCCAACACACAAGAGGAATAAATATTTACTAAGTAGAAGAAATTATTGCTTTTTCTAAATTTGATGCCGAGATAACCTTCTCCTTTGAAACTAGTAATAACCTCCAACACCTCCTCCTTCCACAAAGTTAAGAGACCCCCCGATCTACCCGTCGCATTAGAAAACGAATATCCAATACCGTTTGCACACCAAAAAATTTTAGCAATAAAGTCTTGAATATCTACCAATTTAGTTTCTTGTAACATGAACACATCCGCATTACCCTTAAAAATCAAAGAATTAATTCTTTTCCTTTTTAGAGCATTGCCACCCCCTCTAATGTTTAAAGATCCAATAATCATGATACAACTTTTTTAGACTCCTTCTTTCTTAAAGCTTCCTTCTCCAAAAACTCAAGTCGCTCCAAGATAACACTTTTATTGCCCACACCCGAAACCCCTAAAGCTTCTATAGCCTTCCACATTTTCGAACCGGATTCACAGTCCAAGTTACCCCACATCCTACAATTATTTCTGTTGATGTCTGAAAAGCCACTGTCAACACCAAGAGACTCCGAGTCATTAACATCACACAAAATAGCTGGGGCAGAATGCAAGATATCCGTCCCACTGTCTTTAGAGGCTAGTAGATTGTTGTATGACATGGATTTCCGCCTCCTCCCTGTGCACTTGCCCAACTGATTATGACTTTTCCCAAAAACCTTCTTGACAGGCCGAATGGATCTCCTATGAAGCACACCTCCAACATCCGCTAATTTTTTAATTCTAGCCTTCTTTATTAACTGTCTCTTCTTCTCTCTAGCCGAAGACACCGCGTTATCAAACAAACCGTTTCCGCCATCCAGAATTCCCACATAGTCCTTAATTGGGGCCTCGCGGTGATGATCCCCACTCCGCAAAACTGTTTCCTGTGCCGGTAAATAACTGTCAGCCACAAAAGAAATTGAAACCGTCTCCGACGAACCTTCTAAATTGTTGTCCTCAACCCCTTCCACTCTCGCTGCTTCCTTACCCCTAGAAACTTTCGGACTCCCCATCCTATCATCAGCCTCCTCCGCCCTTCTCGAATCCAACACGACATCCCCTGCAACAGGACCCAACAACACCGTATTCGACGAGAATTCCTCAATAACATCTTCGACCTCTTTGTCGTTCTCAGATAAATCTCCAGTCCAAACATCCTCAGAGTCCACAGAACCAGAAAAAGAATCAGAGAGTAGAGATTTAGAATAACCCGAATTCGAGATACGCTCACCGTTGTCTTCCCGAATCACTAAACGAAATACCCTGCTATTAATCTCAACCAAGACCGAATCTGGCAGAATGCTATTCAGGGGGACTGCCAACTTCAACCTCGCTACATCTCTGAATTTCTCGCTTGCTGTGTGGTCATCCAGGCAGATAAACTTCCCTAGCGAGTTTGCCAGTGCCAAGAAAAAGTCTGCCTTCCAAGCTTGGCAAGGCACTCCGAAAATCCTCAGCCAAATTATCCGCTCTTCATCCAGAACACCTTCGTCCCACTTCACGACCTCCTCAAAACAATTCCTCCACCACCCTTCACCTTCCTCAATAAGGTTGTTAACAATACCCTCTTCTGTTTCTTCCAGCAAACATAAAGAAGCTCCCAGAGGAGTGACATTGATGTTAAAGAAACCTTCCATTTCCAGCTTTGTTTGAATATGATAAGTGGATCCAAGCAGTACCACTCTCCCCACATAGGCCCTCCAAAGTCTCTGTAAATCGGCTTCAGATGAAGAGAAAGACACTGAAACCGACTCAGCCTCTGCTCTGCCAACCTGCTTGTTGGTGACTACATCCACAAAAGATCTGTTCCCGTTGTCGTTCGCAAACTTCTTATAAGCCATAACTGGTTTTCTCATCGATGTTTCAGCTGCCTCCCTACCTCCCCCAAAACGCCTCATACTCTGTTGCCGCCTCTGAACAACAGGTTTAACACGCTCGTACTTAGGGATATTGGCTTTAATTTTGGATCCCGCTATCTGGACATTGTCCACACTGATTTCCAGCAGCCTCAAATCTTCGACCTCCCTAAACCTCGCAAACCCAAACCTTTTCCCTAAGCTGTTTCTTCTCGGTGCTATCGAAACCTCCACCACATTGCCAATGCATCCAAAAAGATCAAACAGCTCCTTTGCTTTGATGCCTTCTGGGAAATCAGCGATGTAAAGAGACAATAGCTTGGAGTATTCTTCCCTTCTTAGAAAACCAGAAGTGGAATACGATTCCCACCTCGGAGCCCAATGCCTGAACTGTTTCCTCCTTGTCTCTACCCAGTTGCCGTGAAAGATGGAACCGCTACCCATGATCTATAGAAGAAGGAACGAACAAAAATGAAAGGCAAAAAACAGAAACTGAAAACCCTTCAAAACCTAAATCGGAAGCCCCAAATCACCTCCTCGACAAGGTCCCTGACCCGAAGACCAGGAGTTTAAACCGAAATCGAAGAAATGATAAAGCCCCAATGTTGGCCGGAAAAGGTTTCAGATCGAGAGAGAGTCCGCCGTACGCACTCGCCGGATTCCGTTTTCGTTACTCATCGGAAATCGCCTTTTTTTTTAAATTTTTTATTTTACATCAACAATAGAGGTGAATCACTTTTTTTTTGAGAGAGTGACAAATTAAAACCTCGGATTTAACACAACTGCATGTCGAGTTCTTTAAATCATCATTTTTTATTTTTTAGTTTATATTCAAAATCATAATAGTATTTTTTTTTTCTTCACTTTTTCTTTTATAAAATGCTTTAAATTACATTAATATTTTAATGGTTAAGTATCACCCACACTTAATGTCGTATTAACAAAAGATACATGTACCTTCTAAGTGTTAACAAAAGAATGAACTACAAACTTCAGTGATTTATTGATTTGAAATTGTTTACAATGCCAACTTATAGACTAGGCAGTTGGAGAATAAGTAACAAGTTATAATAGAATTTAACTAAGTTAATTTAACTAACTATTCCTATTCTAATTGTTGCAAATATAACTAATTAACTTATTAATTAAGTAGTTTGATACCTCTAGCAAGCTGAACTATGCTAGTTTAAATAAGTTAATTTAACTAACTATTCTAATTGTTATAGGGTGTTTCAGAATATAAATCTACTTGCAGCCAATGGCTTCTTACCTCTTTAAGTCAACAACTATAAAAAATATATATAATATAGAGAGGTTCTTAAAAGAGACATATTTAACAATATAATATCGATATAGATAGGGTGTAATTTATATTCTCTCAAAGTAATTTAAAATCATTAATGTTTATATCACAAGTATGAGAACTATGAGAATCACAGAATTTTTTTTTTAATACGCACCTTCAGTTTTGAAGATTGAATATGTTTCTTGAGTGAGTCAGGTTTACTTCTTTGATATATTAGAGTTGGGCTGAAGATACAAATTCATACAAAACAAAAGATATTGGAGGACCAGGAACAATTATAAAATCAGGTTCAAGTTCAATCATGGGAGTATTAGTAACACTTATAGATTGTAGTTCAAACTTGAGAATAAGGATATGTGTTCCAAGGAGGCTTAGATCAAGGGTAAGGAATTCATACTCAAACTCTATGTTCTCCCCGTGAGACTAAGGACGAGTCAAGTATGACACATTTTTATATAAGGTGTCATCTTTTGAAGATAAAAAATTCCAACTAAGAGGATGATAACATTTGTACCCTCTTTTGTTAGGATAATCTAAAAATATACATATGACAACACGGGGATCTAACTTATTGCGATATTATTTATGAACATGAATAAACGCAACACATTCAAACACATGAGACTCAAGGTTCTGTAATATGGAGCATAGGAAAAACATGAAAGCATAAATTGAATAGGACAAACATTATCTAAGACTCAAGATGAGAGCCTGTTAATCAAATAGGCAGCAGTAAAAACTTCCTCTCCCTAATTAGTTTTGGTAACATACATTTGAAATAAGAGAGATTAAACAACTTCAAGTAAATGGCGATTTTTTTCTTTCTGCAACACCACTTTGTTGAGGGGTGCTGACACATGTGAATTCATGGATAATGTCATGTTTACTAGTGAAGTTGGAAAAAGTATGAATGACATATTCTTTACCATTTTGGGGTCGAGTTCTTTTTATATGACCATTGTCTAGTTGTATTGTTCTAGTATTCATCAAGAAGATCAAAGCTACTCAAGTACAATCATCAATAAATGAGACCAATCATTTTGCACCAATAATAATATTAGAGGTAGGGGCAGCATCCCGAACATCAGAATAAATAATATTAAATGATTCATCACTTTTATTATAACAAGAAGGAAAAGAGACATGGTTGTGTTTTGCTACCTGGCAGATATCACACTTAAAAGATTCAACAAAATGTTGTAAAACGAATACAAAAACATAGACTTAATTATATAAAATGAAAGATGTCCAAGATGCTTGTGTCGAAGCCAAATTTGTGTGGTAGAAGAGGAAGACTTAGACCGGAGACATTGGAATAATACCTTTGGACCATTTGGATCCTTAGAGAAGACCTTTCATTTTCTTTATCAATTTCGACCGTCTCCCCCATGGTAAGGTTCTTAAAAACACAATGAGAAGTAAAAAAAAAGTTACTTTACAAGTTTGATCATGGGTAAACTTGTGGATGGATATTAAATTGTTGGAAAGTGTAGGAAAATGAAGTATAGTAACTTGAATGAAGATTGGAAGTCAATATTTCTAGTGCTAACAACATAAACATGAGAGTTCTCGGCAATGGTGATATAAGAAATACTTGAGGGTGAAGTATAAGAGGAAAGTAATGCAGAATCAAATGTCATATGATTAGTAGCACCAGAGTCAAGAATCCTAATATTCTTAGGAATATTCTCACAAATATTATTTAAATAAAGAGAAAAATAAACTTAATAAACTTTTCTTAATATCTTAAACTTATATTACAAATTACTACTACTGTACAACATGAACATCTGACTGAGTCTATCTTGAATCTCTAACATTCCATATGTAATGTAATCATAAGCTTGGTTACCAAGAATATCCTGAAGCCTCCCAATGAAAATTCCATAGGCTGGAAGCAAGACAGTTTCCACATATGATATTATTTCTTCCCTTAGATCATTGTCATAAACAAACCAATCTGACTGAACTCTGCATATCTCTTCAAAGTGAGTGTTGAACAAATGTATCTTCTCTTTCAACAATTCTTCTGTAATGTTGTCATTCTTGTCCACCTTCAGAAAGTCCAACACCATATTCCACGAACATCTTTTATAAAGCTCAACGTTTTGTCGAATTTTAGCTTTGTTATTTTGGAACCAATCATTGCCAAAAATAGTTTCCAATTCATAGAATTGATTTATAGCTTCTATGTGGCTCCTATTATTTACCATGAAAATATGGCGCAAAGCAGGGTCTTTGCAGTTTTTCAACTTGGCTATCAATTTCTTAGGTAAAATCTCCATTATCTGCTCCATCTGCTTCACGAAAAATGAAGATGCTTCCATCTCATTACCATCCTTGGAGTATGTCTGTAAAATATTTTCCAACTTCTGCCGCGACAAGCATGCAATCGACACATAACTAATAACCTCAGAAGTGACCGGATGAATATCGCCATGAAACTTAACAGTGTTCTTTGCTGTTGGGACTCTAAAAATAACATTATGCATTTCCATGAAAAGATCCCTGCTAGCTTCTCCTAATCTATTCCTCACTGCAACTGCTTCGTTAAGTAACATCGATTCTGGAAAAAGTGATTGGAATTTCGTAATTAGATTACCCAAATGCTCAAATATTTGTAGCATTTTGAACAAACGCCATTTTGTAGGGCTCCCCGAAGCAAGCACGTCTGCAAAACACAGCAGCTGAGACGTTGCTTCTTTGCAAACCTCAAAGAAACAGGTAGAAGCCGCGGAGGAAAACCCCGAGAAGACGTGATTGCAGAGCTGTTGTTCAAAGGGAAACAAGATTGTCATAGCTACATCCGAAGCAGTCATCCATCTTTCAAACATGGTATCTGAATATTGCTCCCTCTCATTCTTATCCATCTTATTATTGATGTTTGTAGTTGGCATTGGCAACCCAAATATTTTGTTTATGAGACACTCCTGCAAGAATACCCTTCGCCAACAGCTATATGCATCAGAACATTCTTTCTCATAACCAGATGCTAACATCAATTTCGCAGATTCATGAAGATTATCTATCTTTCTTGACGACAGAGTATCCATTACAAAATCACGCGTATCTGTATCTGTATTGTATTTCTCCATAAGCCTCTCGATGAGACTTGTACTTTCATGATTAAGCGCTTCAGTACAAGTCATAAATTGTTGCATCATACTAGATAGTGACAGTGAAGTCATTTCAATGACTACTGAATTTTCACCTCCAATCTCTAAATACTCATTTTCTGCTGTGGTGTTGAAGGAAGTGAAAGAAGATCGAATAATAATAAGAGAATAGCTGAAACCTGCTCCAACAAAGAATAACTGCAATTTAATCTTCATGAGTAACACAATTAGGGATCCAAGGAAAAAATAAAGAAGATCCACTTCAAATCCGCACTGAGATTGCCTCGACAAGCTCATTGACATGATAGCAAAAGCAGCACATGAAATCAAGCTAAATGAATCTGGTTTTTCATTCATCTCTTTATCAAAGAAAAAGGAATACACGGAGGTAATTGTCAGTACCAAAAATGCGGTGTGAGCTTTGAATCGGAGACTTCTCGATGACTGCCAAATCTTGGCAAACAAAATGAGGAGGCTGATGATGAAACTGAAAAGAGTGTATAGAATAATCTTCCATGAGTTCCAATCTCCAAATAGATGGTTGAAAGAAGAGCTTAGAGCGTAACAAAGCAATCCAACAACAGATGATGTAAAACTCACAAATCTGAATAACCTTTCAATTTGGATGATCATGTTTTTTTTTTTTCTTTAATGTGTTAGATACACTTTGATTATTAACTCAAGATATAATCAAATGAAATTTCGAGGAATGGTACAACAAGACTATTTAAATATAAGAAACTCTTAATAATTGGAATTGACTAATTCTAGAAACATTAAAAAGACGAGGTCATATTTTAATATAACCGGTAAACCGTAGTAACTCGCCGTCCATGTTATTTCTTCTTTTCGTCGTGGACACTAACTTAAAATGAACAATTCAAGAAGCACTAAAAGAAAATGAAAATTGCTTAATTACTAAAAAAATAAAAGTATATATATATATATATATATATATATATATATATATATATATATATATATATATATATATATATATATATATATATATATATATATGAGAAACTTAACAAATATCAATACATTTGATCCCGTTAAGGCATCACTTGATAGCTAGGACAACAGGTTGCATACAGGAGTGTGGGTTCGAATTGTTGAAGTCTAATTGCATATTTAGAGTGTGTTAATTGATTGATTTGTTTTAGATCTTGTGTTGGACTTTAAATAGTTTGCCTTAATATAAGTTTAGTATATATTGGAGTTTTGCTTTGTAATTGATAATAGCGTAGAATCATTTTTGTAACTGTTTTTCAATTGAGTAAAAGTTAGTTACAATATTCTCTATTCTTCCATCTTCATCTTGTTCATCTTGTTCCGCTATGTTCCAACAATTAGTATCAGAGCTCCGGTTCAGATCCACAGGAAGGGAAACACGAGTGTACGTGAGGTGTGTGATTATTTTAATTTCGGATTCATTCCATTCACGGTGAATTGAAGATTGAAATCATATCGGAATCACATTTCTTGATTTTGAGGGATTGGGAAACAGGAGTGTTTGGTGAAATCAGAGTGATTTTTTGCACAATATCAAAAAGGAACGGTGGAAACGGTGGTTTGAATATGAAACTTCCAGTGTTTGATGGAAAGAATTGGAATTAGTGGATGATTCAAATGCGTGTGTTGCTTGGCGCTCAAGATGTGCTTGATCTCATCAATGACGGTTACACGCCTGTTGTTGCAGAAGCAACGGAAGCGCAAAGAAACGCACAACGAGAAACGAAGTAGAAAGATCATAAAGCATTGTTTTACATCCATTAGTGCATGGATGCAAATGTGTTTGAGAAGATCTCTGATTCGACAACGGCGAACGCTGCGTGGGACACGATGGTACGGTGTTATGGTGGTGACTCATCAGTGAAGAAGGTGAAGCTTCAGTCTCTATGTAAGCAGTATGAGAATCTCAACATGAAGAACAATGAGAAGGTACATGAGTACATCCACGAGCTCCATGAAATCTATAAACTCATTGAATTCAATCATACCTGCATCTCTATTTTGATTAGTCCTCCCCACTCTTTCAGATCAGTCTTTAATTGTATTGAAACAGCCTCCTATACACCATCCTCCCTCCCCTGGACTATTTTTCAACTTTACTAGTTCTAACCAAAGAATATGTTTCTTATCTATCAAGCATGAAGAATAGATATTGACGAAGTAACAAACCTGGCCTTTAAATTCAGCACACACCCAGTGATCCTTCCTTTTTTAAACTGAAGAGTGGCACTACAATTCCCTTCTTCAACATTGTTAGTATCCTTCTTGAAGCTCCTTTAGAATCCTTCACCAACCATTCCACATCATTATTTCCCCATAAAGATTTTACAAGTGCATCATCCATGTGTTAAGCTTTTGTTTCCTGAATGAAAACCATATCAGTTTGTCCCTTAGCTATGATCTGAGATAATCTTCTTTTCTTCTTTGGCATCCCACACCCTATGATATTAAATGATATTATATTCATTGCAATGTTGTATTTTTCTCCTTCCCTGCCTTTATTCCTTCTATATCACGCATCTTCATCACCCTAATTGCTTCCACAAACATTTCTTCCCTATTGGAACATGATATCCCCAATTCATATATTTATTTCCACACCTTTTTTGTCATCTAGTTTTCAATACCTTCTTGAATTCGATTTGTGTCCTTAGTTGACATGCTGCAGATAGTTGTTCCTTCAGAAGATTGAGTTGCTGACACCTACGGAATCGACGGATCGTTATTATGCAATCTTTCCTTAATGATTGTTGAGATGTTGTTAACTTTTAGCCTTCTTAAAACCGAGAAGAAAGACTTTGAGATTTCAATTTGTTGATTGTCTTTGTTGCCTTCCTGGGTCGATGCACCTTTGTCCGTGTAAGTTTCTAGGGTTCCTTTTGTTCCTCTCTTTCGCGATTTCATACAAAAACTATTTCTTTCTCCTTCAATGTTATGGGCCTTTTCTTTTTGTGTATGTGGGCTTTGTTTTTTGTCATGGCCCAGTAATCCACCTCCAAGTCTGACATTGCTTTTGATCCCTTAAACGCCATATCTTCAAGGGCCAACTCGCCTACCTGGCACCCCTTTTGACTATTTTCATTTCAACTTTCTACGATTGCTTTTGAAGATTCATTACGGTGTTTCTCGATAACACATATTTCTCTCTGAACCGCTTTCTGAAACATCCCTTCAGAGTTCAGCCCCCTGGTGCGCTGCCTTCATCTGTGTTAGGTTATTTAATATTTCAGCTCTCGAGTTCTATTTTCCTAAACTCTTGGACAAAGCGTCATGGGTCCTTGACTCTTGGACAAAAGAGCCTTTATGATCCTACTCTTCCAAGTTGATATTCCACCCAGCTTCTTCTTCATGTGTGTACCCCCATGAATCACTACTCCCCAAGGATTTGGTGTTTGGAGATTTCATTGTGATACGCTTAGGCCCATGATGACCTTCTACAACTTTGATCCCGAATACATCTCCATTGATCGAAATGTTGCATGTTTCATTCAATAACAAGTAATATTTTTTTCTTACTAGTATTCTGGCAACGTCCAAATTGACATGTTTGGTGGTTTCTTCATCTGAACAGACAAACACACCAACTGGTTTTGTCACGAACTCAAATACTTTTGGATTCCAAGCATGGCACACTAAACTTAAGACTCTTAACCATGTTAGCTTTTCATTATCCACCTCCTATGGATTCCATGGCCTTATCTCTATAAACCATTGCTTGATACAATCTGATTCCTCTTCTACCAACGTTTTCAATTTCCCTCCTCCCTTTCTTCTAACAAGCACAAATTAGCTCTAAGTGGTGTTACTTTTATCCCAAAATAACCTTCCATGCTGAAGTATTCTTGCATGTTATAAGTTGCTCTTGGGTTCTCCACCACCCCAATGTACGCTTAATAAATCCTCTACATGTCTTCAGCCTCCAAGTTGTACTCCAAGGGTGCCAATGGAACCTTCTTTCCCTGGACCATGTTATTATCTACATTGTTATACTTTTTGTTGTTAATAACTATTTGTGCATATGCCTTTCTATTTATTCCACCTCCCTTTTGTAATATCATGTCTCCCTCCACATTTCTATTGACTCACATATCCACATTTGTCCCAACCAGTATTCTCGTGTTCTATCGATGTTTGGCATCACCTCTAGGTACAACATGCTTTGCTCCTCGATCAAACCTTGGTATGTTAGCATGGATCTTCCTAGTTCCAATGATGATGATGTCAAGCTTTGTGGCCATCATTCTTGCATCCTGAATATTGAAAAAAAGGTGCAAAACCAAATTGTTTGCCCCTTTTGTCTCTCCTTGGTGGAATGATGATTTCATCCACATCTCTAAACTCCTTGAATATGGCATACATCTCTTTGGCTCCAAAGTCCTCAGGAAACTCTGTGAAGAAAAACGTGCTTGATTCGCTATCTTTCAAATCCTTACCATTCCTTTTGTTGCTAGTATCCTATTTTGGCCCTTTTTCTCCATGTTGCATCCTATTTCTGCTAACCTGAATCCACTCTTATTTTCCATTTTCTTGCTTGTCGAGGTTCATGCTAAAGTTGATGCAAATGTATGGTGATCGGTTGTTGCAGTGTTAAGGGTTATTACTCCAATTTTTTTAGTAGTTATCCAAATTGAAACATTTGGACTAAATTTGCTCCCATTTCAGGAATGTGTCAAATTTATAGAAAAAGGTATGGATGAGATTGATTTCCTATATGAGAGAGAGAGAGAGATTTTTTTTAACTTTAAATTAAAAAATAAAACATGTCAATACTTTTGGATTATATTTTATTCCAATTCCAAGTATACAAATAATAATGTTTTAGGATAACACTTAGGCTATGTTTGGGAGTTTGGAGGGGAGGGAAAGGCATCTGAAAACGAATTTTTTAAAAAATATAGAAAAATATTTGATATTTTTTGAAAAAATGATTTTGTTTAGAATGATGTCATTATCATTACAAAATTTTTAATTTTCAAAATAGTATAACAACCTAAAAGATATTTGGATTAGGGGTGTTCGCGGTGCGGTTTGGTTCGGTTTTGAGCATAAAAGTCATCCTAACCGCGAGATAAAAATGCATGCGGTTCGGTTTGGTTCGGTTGATTTTTAAAAAGTCATCCAAACCAAACCAAACCAAACCAATGCGGTTAGGATCGGTTCGGTGGACCGCGGTTTACACTATAAAATAAAAATGTACTGAAATAAAAAGAAAAAGGAAAGTAATTTAATGTCAATATAATATATGATATTATACCATAAAAAAAAGTTATATTACAAGAACCTTAGAGAACTAAAAATGCATTATAAATGAAATACATATAGTAGACAGTAGAGAATTACATATATATGTAGCTCAATAAAATACAAAAACTATGTGGATTATGCCAAAACTTAAGTTAATAAATTAATTATTAAAATTCAAAACATGAGGTGTGGTTGTGTGCAATTGGATTAGTAAAGATAATAAATTAATTATAAAATTCAAAACTTAAGTTAAATATGCGGTTTGGTTCGGTTCAGTTCGGTTTTGTGAAATAAAAACCGCGAACCAAACCGACCCGCGCGGTTCAGTTTAAAAGTCATCCAAAATCATCCAAACCAAACGCGGTTTTTTGCGGTTTCGGTTTGGATTGGTTCGATTTGCGGTTTTGCTTTTGGATTGGTTCGGATACGATCACCCCTAATTTGGATAATGTAAGTCCTCCAAAATCCTCCTTCAATATAATTTTTGAGTTCCCCATTTTATGGGGTTTTTGGTGTCACAAATAAAACCAAACCCTCCAAAACCTTCCTACCCAAATTTTTTTTATTCTTTTCACCAAATTCTTCTTATTTTCCAAAGTCCTTCCATCCCTTCCCCTCCAAACTCATTTCAATCTTAATTTCAAACAAACACACTCCTACTGAATAAATATACTTTTACCTTTTTTTTTCTCTGTTTTTTTCTATACTTTTTCTCAAGTATAATTCAATATCCAATTCAGGTACTATTCCCCTTCTTTCCTTTTCTGGCCTCAAAAGATCTTCTGGTGGTTACTCACCACCACTGTCGCTTCATCTTCACTATCCAAAAGATTCCATTTTTCTATACATATTAATCCCATTCTTCAATTGGGTTCTATTAGATTTCATTTTCTTATCACAATCTATGCTTTTTACTTCTTAAACAATCCAATTGGGTGTTCCTGAAGTAAAGAAATTCGAGCTAACAGGTGTCTGTTTCACTGCAATTTCAAAGAAAAAAACTTCCCTTTCTTCAAGAATCATGATACCCCTTTTCTTTTTTTGGGTATTTTTATCATCTATCCAAATAATTATGTTTATTTTGTGATATATTATCTTGAAGACATGTCGGTGAAGTTGTGTATTATATTGCAGTTGTTAATTCTGATAGAAAACTTGTACATAAAAATATCATACTGCATTTGTATTTCAAAGTTTGTATTCAATGCATAGCCTATAGTTTATTAGATTAGTTAGAATTTTTTTTTTTCTAACATGAATTGTGGAATGTATTTTCAGGGAAAAGGAGAATAGTTTTGTGTAATATGGGTTGGCTTACCAAGTTTCTCAATGGCTCTAATCATCGAATTTTGCGAGGGCGATACAATGGCAAACATGGTGATAATAGAATTTGGGATACTCAACATAGTTCAGTGGTAACTTAAGTTTTTCTTTACTATAGTAAGAAATTGAAATTATAGTCTAATGTTACAATTCTGACTTTGCTTGATTGTGACTTGAATCTGATACGGTAGTACGGTACTGGTTTTTATGAGACTTAGCGAGATAGTTTGAATATGTAATTGTGACGAATTGAGTGCAGGATGATTTGACGGATGTCGAGAAAGAAGATATCGACCGTGCTATTGCACTCTCTCTATCAGAGGAGGATCTGAAAGGGAAGAAAGTTGTTGGTAAGATTTATGCTAATAATCGATCTACCATTCGCATCTGGACGGATAAGAGAAATGTCTCATGTTTTTTTACCTCGTAATATCTCAGAGGACGACTCTCGGTCTGAAGAAGACAATGAACTTTGTAAACTTGATGAGGAAGACGAGAATGTTGGTAAAGTTCAACGAGATGAAGATGAACTGCTAGCTAAAATTCAGCAGGAGGAAAATGAACGCCGTGCCAAAGATCAACTTGAGGAAGATGAGGAACTTGCTAAGGCAATTCAATTAAGTTTGAACGTTGGTTCTCCTCCTCGACATGGCAATGATTCTTTATCTCAACCTCCTCCCCCCCTCTTTCCACCTGGATTCAGGTAATTTTGGGCATGATCACATCTTTATCTGAATAGTGAATCCAAATACTTTTTATGGAAAGCGCTGAAGTTCACTAGACGCGCCTAAAAATTGAAATATTGGCCTCTGTTGCAACAACGTGGATCAATATAGTAGACATTTTTGGAATTTTAGTTTTCGTATTTTAATGGTTATTTTCCCTTATTAAAAATGAACAATAAACCTGGTTCTGGAAAATTTGTGTGCAGAATCTGTGCTGGATGCAATGCTGAGATTGGCCATGGGAGATTTTTAAGTTGCATGGGAGGTGTCTGGCATCCACAATGCTTCTGTTGCCATACTTGCCATCTGCCAATCACTGATTATGAGGTTAGAGTTTCGTTATCTATGTTTTCTTGCTAGATAAAACCGAGTTTAATCAAAACAAGTTGAAACTTTACTCAGAGATTCATTTAGTTAGGGACTTCAAATTATTTATCTCTTTTCTTAGTCAATCTCAATAATTATTATGAATAATACTACAACATCTTTTTGTTCCTTTGCAGTTTTCGATGAATAGCAACCGTCCTTACCATAAATCCTGCTACAAGGAGAAGCATCATCCAAGATGCGATGTTTGCAAGAATTTTGTAAGTATCTTGGCAGGAGTCTTTCACTTGCAGTTGTCTATTAGGGTACAAGTGCAAACATCATAAGCCATTGCGGTGAAAATGTGGTGCTCACGACAATTTTTTATTCTTTCACTACAGATCCCGGCTAACTCAGCTGGCCTCATTGAGTATAGAGCTCACCCTTTCTGGATGCAAAAATACTGTCCAACACATGAGCTCGACGGCACTCCTCGTTGTTGTAGCTGTGAAAGAATGGAGGTCAGTTATATCAGCTCCCAGAACATTTCATTTTGTTACTAATAGAAGATACCGGCGGTGAGCCAATGTTGCCCCCCTTCTCATCTGTTGTTATCTTTTCCTATTATCTAATATGAAACTTTCTAATCCCTGCAGCCAAAGGATTCAAAATATATTTTGCTTGATGATGGTCGAAAGCTATGTCTCGAGTGTCTTGACTCAGCAATAATGGATAGTCATGAATGCCAACCTCTCTACCTTGAAATACTAGATTTTTACGAAGGTTTAAATATGAAATTGGAGCAGCAAGTTCCTATGCTTTTGGTCGAGAGACAGGCATTGAATGAGGCCATGGAGGGAGAAAAGAATGTATGTGCTAATGTGTATTGTTACTTCTATTCCTTCCTTTTTTTTATCTGTTATCCTAACTTAAAGTTGTTATTTTGCTTTTCCGTATCAAATATAGGGTCATCACCATTTACCTGAAACTAGAGGACTATGCTTGTCGGAAGAGCAGACTGTTACCACCGTACGGATTCCTTGCTTCCAAATTTGATTCTTTACGCACGTCTAATTCTGATATAAAAGACTTTGCATTATTATATAACGGTTTTACACATTTCATGTAACACCAGATTTTAAAAAGACCAAAGATTGGGGCAGGACACCGAGTCACGGACATGATAACTGAGCCTTATAGACTGACCCGTCGATGTGAGGTGACAGCCGTACTTGTTTTGTATGGGCTACCTAGGTAACTTTCCACGATCTACTTTCACATCTGGTACCTGCATAAGACTTTCACTCATTTCACTGATTCAATGATTGTGTTTATAGGCTGTTGACTGGATCAATCCTAGCTCACGAGATAATGCATGCATGGCTAAGGCTTAAAGGTGTTTCACCTCTTCCAAGATGAAAATCACGAAGAAAATTTACATTTTTGTTTCATGTGTTAACATGGAAAAAAAATGTTTTTTTACAGGTTATCCGAACCTGAGTCCAGAAGTTGAAGAGGGAATCTGCCAAGTCTTGGCTCACATGTGGCTAGAATCAGAGCTCTATTCTGGATCTGGGAATAATAATGCACCATCTTCGTCTTCATCGTCATCATCGTCGTCAATACCACCGTCCACTGCTGCGTCATCAAAGAAGGGTAAACGGTCTGATTTTGAGAAGAAACTTGGGGAGTTTTTCAAACACCAGATTGAGTCCGATACCTCGTCAGCCTATGGAGATGGATTCAGATTGGGTAACAAGGCAGTACTTAAGTATGATCTTAAAAGTACCCTTGATCATATCCACTTGACCGGAACTTTTCCATGTTGAAAATAGCTAGCATAAGTTTTTTACCTCATCTTGCTCCAGAGGGTTTCCTTTCCTCTCTAGCCCCTACTGTCTGCTCGAATTAAATATCAGTCGTTGGATTAATCAAACAATTGATAGTGTTGATCTCTCAGTCATTTGATTAATTCAACGACTGAGTTTTTCGTTCGAGAGGCAAAAGAATTCAGCTGCCATCATAGAAACTGTTGAAGGTCTTAAGGATTCCAAAATAGGAAATAATTTTGAATTAAAGTTATCATAAATACTTTTTGTTTTTGATTTTTCTTAACATGATGCCTCTAAGTTATATCATAAATCCTATGAAGTTTAATACTAGAGACAACAAGGAATAAAAATGCACATCTTGGTTTTCAGTGGCTAAAATCTGAGAGTTGATATGTGATGTAAGATTGGTTAATTATGAGACTCGCTTTTATATTTATTGTTTTTAATTATAAAAAAATTATATATTTTATGATTTCTTTACTTTTATTTATAATTAGAAAACATAAGCAATGGTTTTTGGATCTATATAAAGCTAACCCCTTAATGAGAATGTGGTTAGTTTTATATAGACCCAAAAACCATTGCTCTAACACCAATACGTGTTATAAGGCTCTAACCCGGGTCCTATGCTAATAAGGAAAATGTCAACTACGATGAATTTGATGATGGTGAAGAAACGCTTTTCATAGCTCAAGAAGATATAAGCTCTTGCAACTCTGATGGTGAATGATCCTACTCTTGAAAAGCAGCCTATTCCTCCTCGGGACCTTAAAGTTGTGAATCAAAATGTTCCTTAAAGTTGTGAATCAAAATGTTCCTCAATGTCACTGGTGAAGAAGAAATTGAAGATACTGACCTGCATAACTTGGATGTGTTCAATACCATTGAAGATCCACTCACTTACGAAGAAGATGCAAAGAAGGAACTATGGAGGAAGGCCACGTATCTAGATATGAAAGCCATTGATAGTAACAAAACTTAGGAGCTGACAACGCTTACTTATGGAGCAAAGGAAATTGGAGTCAAATTAATAGGGATAACATAAGATAATTAATCATGACCAAACCTTTGAAGATGGAACCTGTAGCTCATTGTTAGATGGGCTTGATATGTGACTTGAATTACAAGTAATTTGTTTTGTTGTAAATTGTTTTGCTTTTCCTGTAGTAATCAGTTAAGGTGGTGATTGTTAGTAATTGGGCTCCCTTGTATGACTTTAGGCCTATATAAGGCCAACTCCGAAATGCTCTTTTCACACTTTAGGTCTATGTTTTTTGTTTGTGAATATATGTTAGAATAGGTCCGTAGGAAAAACTCACTGACTAATGAATTAAGGGGCATTTCGGAGATGTATCTCCAGATCAATTTTTCGTGCATACGAAAATGCATCACCGGATCAAGATTTTTCAGAATAAGAGTTTCTCGGCATTTTTACTTCAAATCACAATGGTGTGAAAGCCATGAGGGTGGAAAGAGCATTTTCCACCCATTTCTGCAGACATTTTAATCTTTTCTCAATGTGGGAGAGACAATAAAGGTGAAAAGAGCATTTCCCACCCCTTAATGAGGGAACATATAAGGCCACCCCTATAAAGAGAATGTTGTTGGTCTCTTTTACATCAAGAATGGCATCGAAGTAAGGCAAATGGGAGCTAGCCACCATGGTTGTAATTGACATGACTACAATTTGAAATCCGGTTATAAAATCAAATAATTTTTTGATCGAATTAAAATATAAAATGTACAATTGTTCTACAAACATATCATTTCTCAACATTATGATACTGACACATTAATTTCTTCGAAATCTTTTCAAATTTTGGTATTGAAAAATAGTATCATTTGCATTTCTAAACATTATGATACTTACACAATAATTTCTATGAAACCTTTTCAAATTTTGGTATTGAAAAATAGGATAATTTGCATTGCAAAACTTTATTGCACCAGAAATGTATACTAATACTAACTAAAATCTAATTTTATCACTACCACTTTTTTGTTATGAGCCAAGGGCATAGGCCATTATCTTAAGTTTCTTTAAAAACAAGCTCATCAGAGAATGTTATACATTATCCCCTTAATTTTTATCAAAATAATAAAGAGGTATTGTTGATTGATAGAGAACAAAATTGAAAAGACAAGTAAAACCAAAAGAGTTGAATAAAGCTACAAAACACTTCAGTCTATTATAAATTCATTCCAAAGAAAATTTAAGCAGCAACTGCTTGTTGGGCTGCAGCAGCTCTCTTCCTAGCTTCCTCAATAACTGTAAGCTTGATACCCTTACCCTTGGGAAGAGACACCCATGGCTTTGTACCCTTGCCAATGGTGAACACATTGCCCAAACGGGTTGCAAACTCATGACCGGTGGCATCCTGAACGTGGATTGTCTCGAAGGTTCCCTTATGCTTCTCCCTGCTCTTGATCACTCCAACACGTCCCCTATTCCTTCCACCAGTAACCATGACTACATTTCCAACATCAAATTTGATGAAGTCAACAATCTTGTTCTCCTCAAGATCCAGCTTAATGGTGTCATTAGCCCTGATGACAGGGTCTGGGTAGCGGATGGTGCGACCATCATAGGTGTTCAGGTATGGGATACCTTTCTGCCCAAATTGCACTGAGCGGACCTTGCAGAGCTTGAACTGCATCACAAGCAAGGCAAACATGAAAAACTAAAATGAAGCAAACAAAATATATACTTACAAGGATGCTACTCAAAATTTTAAAAATAAAATTACATGGACAGAGAGATTGACATGATTAAGCAAATGAAGGTACCTTTGACTCGTCTTCTCTGACAGAATGGAGACGGAATCTTCCTTTGGTATCATAAAGCAAGCGAAAGCTCTCATTTGTTTTAGGGATGGACACAACATCTGTGAAGAGAAAATTTTAGCAAGAAAATAAATCATGGCTACAGCTATTTCAAATGAAGTATAGAACATTTATACTGGGATTATCATGCAAGTTATTTAATTAACCAAACTTCAGCTCACACTTTTGCCGCAGGATATTATACAAGTAAACTAAGAACATAGCTCCATAAACTGGTTAACATTGATAATCTTTTGTAGCAGAGTCAAAGAAACTAAACCCTGGATTTGTTAAGATTAAACCATGGGATTCAGTTATTATTAAACTCCCCTTTCACGCTCTACAAACAAATATCGGTTCCAGAGTTCCAGTACAATACTATATTATGCGAGAAGTCATCAAGCTCAAAAAACAAGTTATAGCATATAAAAAAACATATAACCATGGAATAAATTGTTGACGGCAAAAAAAACAAATTGAACATTTATAGTAAAAAATGACTAGCATCATACATACCCATGAATCCAGCAGGATAAGTCTTGTCAGTCCTAACTTTGTTATCAACAAGGACATGTCGTTGCATCAGAATAGCAATGACTTCACGGTATGTCAAAGCATACTTCAATCTGTTACGCAATATGAGGATGAGTGGCAGGCATTCCCTGGACTTGTGTGGCCCAGATGAGGGTTTAGGAGCCTATATAATTCCCACAAAAGTAACATTAGCCTTATAAAACACTCTTGCAAACCAAACCAAACCAAACCAATTGAAATATAACATAAATTTCACTTACAAAAGCACCGCCCAATTTGTCAAGCATCCAATGCTTGGGAGCATTGAGCCTCTTCAAATGCTTCTTCAATCCTCTAGCCTGTCGCATTCACAAACATTAAAATCAAACACAAGGGCTTGTTTGGATCAACTTATATGAAAAATTTATTCAAACAGAACCTAAATTAATAGATCTAACAATCAAACTCAACTCCAAACAGATAAATCCTAATCTCAGAAATCAAATTATAAAGCTTTATAAACTCCCTAACAAATTAGGGGACATACGGATCAATACTAAATCCACTTCAGTCGATAATATACAATGTAAAATTAATATCAAAACCGTGATTTGCCAGAGGTGAAAATTGAAATTGAGTACTTTCGTAACATACACATAAACAAATTGTAACACTGGTAAAGTAAAACTATATCAGAAACTGAAAATTGAATTTTGAGCAAATCACAAAAATTAAGGACAATGAAAAATCGAATACCATTATGAATATGAGATTGAAAGAGTATCAAAATGAAAAATCTGAGAGGCGAAGAAGAGCGTACTAACCATTTTGGATGAATAAGCGAAACAAGAGCTACAAAGCTAGAGAAACAAAGTGAAGAGTGGAAGCTGCGGCTTTAGGTTATGAGAAAAACCCTAATTGTAGAAGAATGGATATGGGCCCAGAATCGTTAGTTGTAATGGGCCTTAGAAAATTTTACCCTTCCCTTTATTTATCCCCCACCCCTACCATTTTTTACCAAGATTTCAAAAATAAAAAATTAATTTACCAATTTATTTTTACCATTTCTCTCAAGTTATTCAAATTTGAGGAATTTTGCACCTCACGTATGTTTACTTTACTGGAGTACTCTGAAAAAAGTTATTCGATACGTTTTTTTTATTGAAGAACTTTTTGTTATGGTGTCTGATTTGTATTTTTTATACGCAAAGAATTTGTTGGTATGTTCTTGGGTTTGCAACTTGTTCTAGATAATTTGGTTTAATATTATCCGGTGACTTACATTTTGTGTATCAGTCTACTTATCATTAAGTAATTCGGCGGGTTTTTTATATTTTTTTATACTTTTTTTATGTTGCACAGACATGGAAATCCTTTTACAAATATGTGATACAAATTAAATATGTGTAAATATCACTGATGCATTCTCAATTACACAAATATTTGATATACGAGAAAATGTGATAAGGAGGATTAAGAATGTTGGAATTATAAATAAAGTAATTGTTATCATCGCTCACTCAGGTACCGGAATAGGTAAGAGATGGAGAAACAACAAAGTAATATTTTACTGTGATAAAGGTGGGAAATAGAAGGAATATATGGTGGAACACAAAATGCCACTAAGAAATGTGATTATCCATTCAAAAGAAGTTTTCGGTTGATTTGACTTGAAGGAAGAATAAGGGGTATAGGAGGTCAATGCTATGGATAAGTTACTAGGAGTTTGTAAGAAGGACCGGGTTTTGGACTTAGTAATCAAAAGAAATAATGTTTTTAGTCTAATGTGGAAGAAGCTCTCCCTCAAAGAGATCTTACTTCATCAGAACTTTAGACTAAAGTGGATGAGAGATGGAGATTGCAATAGTATGTGCTTTTATTCCATCTTCAAGATGAGAAATAAAAGGAAATTCAAAGGTCCTCTAAATTATAGCATGAGGTTCATTAAATATGTAGGAAAAGCGAAAAAGGAAATAAAGGCACTTTTGTGAGAAATTCAAAGAACTATAATCTAATAGGCCTTAGTTGGAAGGTATAGAATTCAGGAATCTTTCTCAGGCAGATAGAATATTTCAAGAAGAGCTTTTCTCTGAATAGAAAAATGAGGAAGCAATTTATGGGTGTCATGGATCAAAGAGTCTTGAGCTTGGTGAGCTATAAATTTATCTTTATCAAAAATTGTAAGAGCTTCCTTAAGGTGGACATCATCATATTTGTAAAGGAGTTCTATAGTAAGGCTAGATTGTCAAAAGCTATAACATCATATTTCCTTACTCTAATCCCAAAGAAACCTAATTATCAAGGGCTAGATGAGTATAAACCAATTTGTTTGGTGGGTAGTCTATACAAGATTTTAGCGAAGCTTCTAGCATCTATATTGAAAAGTGGGATGTCTTGTTTCTCCTTGCAAACAACATTTGTTCTTGGGAAACAACTTTTAGATGGGGTTTTAGAAGCTAATGAGATCCTTGATTTAGCTACTAGAACTAAGAAGGACTGCTTGCTTTTCAAAGTTGACTTTGAGATGGCTTATGATATGGTAAGTTGGAATTTCCTCAGATTTAAGATAAAGAAAATGGGGTTTGGTCCTCTATTGATGCAATGGATGGTGGCCTATGTCTTCACTAGTTAAATGCCAGCTCTTGTGAATGGGAGCTCCACCTTGGATTTTGATATAGAAAGAGGTTTAAGGCAGGGTGATTCCTTATCACTCTTCCTTTTTGTGGTGGTAGCAGAAAGGATAACAGGTTTGGTTATAAAGGCTTCAAAAGTATGAGAGTATGAAGTAATCAGAGTTTAGGAAAGAACCTCCTTTGGGATCCTTTAGTTTGCAGATGACACCTTGTTGATAGGATAAAGCAGTTGGTAGAATGTATAGAGGATAAAAGTCATCTTAAGGGGTTTTGATCTAGTGTCAGGTTTGGGAGTGAATTTTCACAAGAGTAAATTATTTGGTATAAACATTAGCCAACATTTTTTATCAATTGCTTCAAACTTTCTCTCTTGTATGATTTAAGAAAAGTCCTTCAATTTCTTAGGGATTCCTTTAGGGTCAAATCCTATGAGAACTAATATGTGGATCCCAATTTTGGATAAGATTAAATCCAAATTGGCTTCATGAAATGGGAGATAAAGGTGAGAAAAATATACACAATAAAGGGGATTGAATTGTGTATATCAAAATTTTACTTGTTTTTGCAATCTTGATTCAGAACCTAGTAGAGGAAATCAAATCTTGTATCAAGAAGAACTAAGTTAGACTAGAGTCTGATTTCATAGTTCAGTGCACAGCGGAATAATTAAATGCAGAAGTAAATAAAGTGACACATGATATATCTTGGTTCCTCCCAAATTGAGAGTAGTCCAGTCCCCTTGCATCACAAGATATTTTCACTATAATCATTCCAAAAAAAGACTGAAGATAATAAGAATTCTCGTTTAGATATGGTAGAGATGAGTATATGATAACAGTTGGCTCCAAAAGATCGAGGAAAAATAATTTATTTGCCTCTAGCATGTCACACTTTATCTAAAAAGGAAAATAATGTTTTTGCGAATGCTTGCGTGGTATTAAAGTTTCCCAAGGTTACTCATCAAACATCAAGAAACTTAAATGGATGAAAGATCTCAAGATAATTGGCTTAAAATCTCATGATTTTTATGTCTAGATGCAATAACTTCTACCAGTGGCTATCCGTGACATCCTTCCAAATGTAAGAGTAATTATAGTCCTATTGTGCTTATTCTACAATGCTATATGTAATAAAGTTCTTGATTTCAAAAAATTAGATGAATTAGAAGATGGGGCTACAATAACACTGTGTCAATTGGAGATGTATTTTCCTCCATCATTTTTGACATTATGGTTCACTTACTTGTTCATCTAGTCAGAGAAATCAGATTTCGTGGTCTAGTTTATTTAAGGTGGATGTATCCAACAGAGCTATATGTGAAGATCTTTAAAGGATATACGAAGAATCATCATCGGCCAAAAGCTTCAATCATTGAAAGGTACATCACAGAAGAAGCTATTGAGTTTTGTTCAAACTATTTGTCGGAAACAAAGTCTATGAGAATTCCAACGTCTCGTCATGCTGACAGATTTGGAGGTAGAGGTACTCAAGATTTAAATGTTAAGTCAATGGATCTGGATGTAGTTATCGAAGCACATTTCTATATATTAAATAATCTCAGTGAAATTGAACCTTACACAACTACTTTCAAAATAGTTATAAAGAAAAAATATCACCGAAAGAATGACAAGTGATTATTGACACAACATAACAATAAATTCATAAGTTGGTTTAATAAGAGGATTTTTAATGATGATAACGCATCTCAGATAATTAAATGGTTGTTGTACATGCAAAATTTTAATGTGACAACTTGGACGACATACGATATTTCTAATTTTTCTTTTTATACACGAGTAAAAGATGACCGTAGTACAATGCAAATTAGTGAGGTTATGGTTGAGGTTGAATCCATGTATTTCTCTAGTTTGAAAGATAAAAATCCTGTTTTAGAAACTAGTGCGTTCTATGATGTTATTGAGGAGATTTTGGGGATTGATTATGTTATTTTTAAGTGTCTTTATTTAAATGCAAGTGGGTTTCCAATAACAGTAGTGTACAAACTGAGGAGTTAGGATTCACACGGGTTGACCTTGGCAAAGCAACTTATATGACAGAACCATTCATCATGGCTACTCAAGCAAAATAAGTTTTTTATGTGACAGACCCTTCGGACTTATCGAGGAGATGGTCAATTATTCTCCAAGGAAAAAATATTCCTCATAGTGATCAAAATTTTGATATTTCTTCCACTTCTTCTTACGTAACGCAAGTGCTTATTTCATATGAAGAAGTTGATAGAGATGACATACATGTTATTCGTAACGATCATCAAAAAGGCATACGGAAAAATTAACAAGTAAGTATTTTATATTCTTCATTCATAATTTATTGTAAGTTATAATTTTTAAGGTTATTTACTAACAAGTATTATTATTTGAAATTATAGGTGTTTAAAGTTAATACACCAAGAGATAAGACACTAAGACACCATGATACTATTATTTGATGTAATGATGTGTACATTGTAGGTTGTTTTGTGCCATTTTAGTTTTGATGTAATATACATTTTTTTGTTCTTAATGGGATTTTGTCTTCGATGTAATATAATTTTCGATCTAATTCAATTCACAAATAGGCATGTTGATGTTTCTGGTCAGATATGATTCACAAAAAATCAAGTTTAAAAATTGGGAATTTTGTAAAATAAAAAATATATATAAGAAAACAGACAATTTCACAATTGTTATTTAACACAACCATTATTTTACGTAAAGCGCTATTCAGAATAAAAAATGCCAAAAATGATTTTCTAGGTATCGAACCTATGATCTATAAATTATTTCACAATTGTTGTTTGAAACAACCATTGTTATAGGTAGCACGCTATCCAGATTACTACAAAGGTCAATAGACCGTGGTTGTAAACTACACACTTACAGTCACACCCAATCTCACAATAGTTGGTCAACCGTGATGGTATCCCTTTAACAACCGTTGTGAAATATGTTTTCCGTAATAGTGAGAATGATAAAAGAGTGTTTATCATTACTATATTTTTAATTTTCATAATATTATAACAACATAAAAGATATTTGTAAAATTTATGTAAGCCCTCCAAAATTCTCAAAAACTCTCATTCAATACAAATTTTGAGTTTCCAAATTAAGGGATTTTGGTGTTATGAATAAAAACAAACCCTCCAAACCAAAATCCTTCAATTTTTCCACCCAATGCTTCTCTTTTTTCAAAGTCCCCCTTCCCCTTCAAACTCCCAAATTGACCCTAAGACTTTTTCTGAGAGTTTGGAGGGGAGGAAAACGGAAGGCTTCCGAAAATAAATTTAAAAAATATATTTATAGGAAAATATTTTACATTTTAAAAAAAATAATTTTGTATAGAATGGTAAGAGAGTATTAATAATTATATTTTTTAATTTTTATAACACTATAACAACCTAAAATATATTTAGAAATTTATGCAAATCCTCCAAACCCTCTAAAACCTTCTCCTTCAATATAAATTTTAAATTTCCCAAATTAAAAAAAATTTGGTGTTATGAATAAAAGACAACCCTCTAAAACCCTCTCAACCAAAATAATTTAATTTTTTTTTTTCAAAGCCCTTTCCTCTATTCTCCTCCAAACTCTCAAACAAATCCTAAAATTTAGAGTTTTATTTTGTAGTTTGAAGAGGAAGGGGACTTTAATTTTAGTGGAGAGGATTTTGTTTTTAGTCAAAACACAAAATTCTATTAACTTGGAGGAACTAAAAAAATTATATTGGACAAGAGTTTTGAAGAATTTTGATAAATTATTCACATATAATTTATAATGTTATATTATGTTAAATATTAAAAAAATGATAATGAGAAACATTCTTTTATCATTTTAAACAAATTCTATTTTAAAAAAAATATTGAATTTTTTTATAATTAAAAAAAACTATTTTTCAAAGTTTTCTCTTTTCCTCCTCTTTTAACTCTCAATTAAAGCCAAAGTATATTTTTGTATTTTATTCAGGAAACAAAAGTATGCAAGATAAATGAGTCATATATTTTGCTCACCACAAAAGTAATGAGAGTGTAAATTAATTAAAATACTAAAACAGATTTTCTTTATTCTTGCAATATAAATTAGTCATATATTTAGAGAGGTAGTAATGTCAAGATTTAGGGTAGTATTTTTGTTTTGATTTTACCTCTTATTTAAACTTATTTATTTAAATTTTATTTATTTTACCAAATCAAATAATTTAATTTAATCCAAATTTCATATCTGAAACAAATCAAATTATTGATTTTAGTTCCAATTTTAAATTTAAAACAAATCAATTTTGATTTAATTATAATTCAAAATTTAAATCTAATCTACTATAATCTAATCATATGATCATATCTAACTAATCTTTATATCAATCTTAATAAATTAAAGTTAAATTAATTGTAACTGAAATTATAATTAAAAATAATAAATTTTCTATCCAAATCTTCTAAACTTATTCTTATTCGAGAAAAACAGATAGACTAACATTGTAAGTGTAATTGTTGGTTAATTAAAACAACCATTTGAGAAAAACATCAAAAATTTATTAACATATTATATTATTTTATCATACAACTGATTCTATAAATTTATCATACAACTGATTCTATAATGCAAAACATAATGTTTCTCTTTTTCTCATAGTTATAGAGTCCAATGAAAACTAACAAAAATATAATGTATCAATAGTTAGTTGGTTAAGTTGTAATTGAGGTTATATTTGAAAAGAAGGACTGCGATTTAATTTCCACAACTGTGATTAAAAGATAACTGAAATTATTGAAATTATTGAAATTATTTGATGTTCAAACTGACCTTAAAATTAAATTAGATAGTCCATTAAATCAGATACTTGGTGAAAAAAATAAGAAATATAATTTTAAGAATCAAGCAATTCATAATCGTGATATTGAATACACGATCGGGTTTTTCTCAACTCGAACTTTGGAAGACTAGTACGGCTGAATTGACCCCAAGAATGAAGTGAAGATAATTTCTTCTTAGATTCATTCTTGTTTGTTTTCTTCATCTTCATAGCATTGTTGAACCACTTTTTTATTATTTGCTTTAAACTCTCTTCTTTTTCTTTCTCTTCTTTTTCTCCGAAGGTTTTCAAAGGACAGTGCATAACCAAATATCTTTGCCTAAACTTGGCAAATTCCTCATAACTAATAGCTTCATTAGTTATAGGATTCTTCCTCTCAACCAAATATCTTTGCCTAAACTTGGCAAATTCCTCATTGTTAATAGCTTCATTAGTTATAGGATTCATCATCTCACCCTTCTCTTGTCTCGTCATTCTTAAACTCATTATAACTTTTGCACAAAAAAATATATTATATAGAATGACTCTAACGATAACACCTGATTATTGTGAAAATTGAACTCAAATATTTAATGCCTTTTAAAAATAATTATAATCAGTTAAATATAATTTTATAGATGATAATAGTAATTTAATAGATAATATATAAATATGTATTATTAATAGTAGATAATATTTAAATATGTATTATCCATATACCCAAAAACTCAATATAAATATTAATCCGAAAAGTATTTGTTGAAAATATATACTGGAGCTTGTGTAGTCTTGGTCAAGATTTCAATGGAACCGTAATTTTTGGATGCTTATACTTTTTGAAGTATTATTTCTTGTAAAATCTTTTTTGAAGAGAAATTTAAGGAAAATATTTGATTTGGAGAGAAATTTAAGGAAAATAGATTAAGCTCTAATACATTGATAATGTAATTTTTTTTGCACATGTTTCATTCAAATCGCATTATAATATCACTTTTATAAATATTTAAAATAAATCATAATTATTAGATAGTGTGATTTGATTGAATAAAAATACAAATTTAAAATTAAAATAGGTTTAAAGAAAAAACATGGTGATAGTATTCTTTCTTTTGTGTAAAACAAAAGATGTTGTAACAACTTTTTTTTTCTCAATATTATCTTCTATTTAAATGATCGTATTTGTAAAAAGTTTATTCAATAAAAAAATGTCAAACATAAAATATAGTTTGTGTATTACTTTTAAGTAGGCGAGCGAGATTCACTTTATCCATGTAAAAAATATAAATTCTGTTTTAAAATGTTAAGATTTTGTGTTTTTTTTCGCTAACCGCACAAAGTATTTTAATAATAGGAGAGAGT